>NW_020169833.1:1849252-1891238 GCF_002117355.1 Postia placenta MAD-698-R-SB12 | reverse complement strand
TCCAGCCCTGGACGACGGCGGCGATGTCGCGAGCATCTCTAGAAGGTCCGGGTCATTAAGGTTCACCTTGTTTGCAGCAACAAACCCAGACTCTCCCCGGATAACTGTAGCAGGCTCATCGAGCCACTCCAGTGTCTCGTCGTCGTCTCGTTCCTCCGGCTCGAACCCCTTGATGCTACCTGGTAGTACCAAGGATAGTATTGCTGGCGGCAGCAAAAGTTGGGCCTCGAGGGCCGTCTTGACATAGGCAGGTAAATCTTTTGTGAACTTCTTACCAGACCCAATCCATTCGCTTTCTAGGAAGACGCCAGCGTGGCTCGTCGACTGTGGTGCCATGGGAGTGACCGAGGGGGATGCTGCCAGAGAGCAGCCTGCACAGCAAAAGATTGGGGGGAAATACAATTGATTGGACTTTATATATAATCTAGCACAAAGAGACCGAACGTGGCGCACTAAACCTACGCAGCGGCGTTGACAAAACAATAGCCCGGGGCAGCGTGAGAGGCACGAGAGGCACAAGGCATCGGCCCCAAGTGGTGGCTGGACACGGGTACCCAGCACGTGACCTCTCCTTATTTACATTATTTACACCGCTAATCAGACAGCCTTGTAAAAAAGTGTAAATTACCTGTAAATTACCTGTAAAAAAGTACGGTGTAATTTACACCGATTTATTTGCCTTACACTACTCACTGTGGATCGCGGACAGGACTTGACCTGGTCACGAGTGCGGGGTAACCACGGCGCCACCGACGCGTCGCAATAGGCACGTGAAAGACAGACGACCACGTGGAGCTGTTTTCGCGCGTTGCCCGGGCGCCTGCCGTCAACACCGTTTGAAGCCCAGGGACTGGCCGGTCAGTGGCAGATATCCAGACCCAGCGAGCAGCTCGAAAGGCTCCATCCGGCCGACCAAGTTCCGAACGAATACCATCCCTGGGCTTATCACTGGGCTGTACATATCAGGTTCTCTCCAATACACCCTCTCTGCACCGCCGCTCGTTTCGTTCAATACAATCGGCAACCGCGATACACTGCCGGAGTCTATATAGCCACCCCAACTGCCAATCTCGCCACTTCGCATCGAACAACTCTTCGATCTCACTTCCTATCCCTCAGCACCATCAAGCTGCAGTATGGCCACGACGGCTCCGTCAACGCCGGCTATGCAAGCAGTGAACACCCCGGATACTGCACTACCGGAGGCGCGGAAACCGTTTCTCAACCCACAGATCACGTCCTACTTTATTGCGGGGGGGATCGCGGGGGCTGCGTCGCGGACGGTGGTCAGCCCGCTCGAGCGATTGAAAATCATCCAGTAAGTCCCTCACTTCCGACACAGTGCGGTATTGACGGATATGCGCGTCGGCATGTGCTTAGGCAAGTGCAGCCACAGTCTATGGAGGGGCAGTACAAGGGCGTGTGGGCAAGCCTGACGCGCATGTGGCGGGAGGAGGGCGTCAAGGGCCTGATGCGCGGCAATGGTATTAACTGCCTACGAATAGTGCCTTACAGGTGAGTATACCCGCCGTCTGTGCTAAGACATAGCGTGGTGACACCGTTCCGATTCAAAGCGCCGTGCAATTCACTACGTACGAGCAGCTGAAGAAGGTAGGCGGTTGTTCGTCGGCCAACGTGACGGGGAAGACTGACGGGCGAACCGAGGGTTAGTACTTTACGAACTACGGTGCGACGCCGCTCGACACACCGACACGGCTCACGGCCGGCGCGCTAGCGGGCATTACCTCAGTGTGTGAGTTGCGGTCATATTGACTCCCCCAGGCTCTGTAATAGCAACGCTAATGAAATCAACCAGGCGCAACATACCCCCTCGACCTCGTCCGCTCGCGGCTCTCGATCGCAACCGCATCTATCCCGCTGCCCGCATCGTCGCCCCCGGCTAATAGCATGCCATCACAGCCTTCTCTCACCTCTGCTTATCATACGGCGTCGGTGTCGAGACCGGCCGTGCATGCGTTTGGACCGCAGGAGCTCACGATGTGGGGGATGACGCTGAGGGTCGTGCGCAAAGAGGGCGGTGTGCGGGCGCTATATCGCGGGATCATGGCGACGGCGACAGGTGTAGCACCGTATGTCGGTGAGTGACCTCTATAACAGGTCCATGCCATTTGTGGAGCACCGCCTTTGGTTTTTGGCATGGCTTCTGTGTCTGTTTCATTTCGGTGTTGGACGTGCGGCTGCGCCCATATGATTGTGTCCTGTCTTATCACGGTGTCTCAATGGTGGTTGTGTCTCGGAGTACTGATTGTTGCCAATGTGTAGGAATCAACTTTGCGGCGTACGAGGCGTTGCGTGGGGTCATCACGCCACCGGGAAAGAGCAGTGCCCCACGCAAATTGCTTTGTGGTGCACTTGCAGGTGCGACTGTCAATGATGGGGCCGTGATGTGCTCCAATGCATTGATATGCGAGAGCTGACGCATGCGGGTCTGCGCACAGGGTCGATATCGCAGACGTTGACATACCCGTTCGATGTATTGCGGCGGAAGATGCAGGTGACGGGTATGGATGCACTCGGCGTGAAGTATAGCGGAGCGCTGGACGCGCTGCAGAGGATCTTGAAGACGGAAGGCCCGCGGGGGCTGTACAGGGGGCTCTGGCCTAACCTGCGTACGTCCCTTAACAGTGGATTCTGGGTGAAGTTGCTCACGTCGTGTATTTATGCGTTATGGGCTGTGCAGTCAAGGTCGCGCCAAGCATAGCAACGTCGTTCTTCACGTATGAATTGGTGAAGGAGCTGCTGGGGGCGGCATGACCGTGGGTGCAAGGGCTGTAGGCCTGGATCCGATAGGGCGGGAGGCAGCGTCGCAGCCCGAGGTATGATCATCTGTCAGAAGGACAGTCGCACGTGCGAGGCGATTGGTAGTAGCGGGGCCGCACGGACTAATTGGCGGATACGAGCAAGATAGGTTGGTGACGGGCTGGGCATATCATATGACGGACTAGTCCTTTTCTAATGCACATCTGACGGGCGTAGACTACAATAGGAACAAGTGATATACTGGATTTGAAGGGAGATGTTGTGATTAGAATAGCTTGATACTTAGTGTGAACCCAAACAGTAAGGACAGAAAGCGGCCGAGACGAGGCAACGCCGGGGGCTGGCCGAGTTTGTGGGAGATTTGCCTCCGTGGAGGCCGGACCGCTGGCGCGATCGGAATTACGGCAGGCCCGGAGCCGGGGAGAGAACCGGAGGCGGGAAGTGACAGTCGGCCGGCGCCTTTGATGGTCGCGGTGGCGGCAGGACTGGTTGGGCCACCTGCTCATTCTGTCCGACCACGTCGACTGCGCTTCCACCTCCCGTCGTCGTTGTCGTTGTTGTCGTCGTCGTTGTCTCATCCGATGAGCAACACCGTCTGAATTGGTCCAACTGCAGGTGAGAGTTCCTCCTCGCTGCCGTGGGTGCGCCGATAGATAACTTTGGAACTTGCGCAGGATCGCCTCGCACCGTCCGCGTTGTTCTCTCGCTCCACTCGGGCGTCGACCTGGCCTCTAACCTCTTGCTGCTTTGTGCCTACGCTCGCTGCATTTCCTCTATCTTATAATCTTCTCTTTCTCCCTTTCACATTGCCTTAGCCTGCGCCAGCCATGCATTATCCGCACGCCCTCTCGCGCTCCCGCGAGGCCCCCTACCCCCATGCGTCCTCCAGCAGCTCCCTCTCTTCCGCAGCGTCCTCGGACCTCCTCCCTGCGGCAGCGCCCTCCATCTCTTCTCAGTCCGATATTGCCTCCGATCTCTCTCTCTCGTCTTCCCCCAAGGCCCTGCCGCCTCTCAAAGCTGCTAACCGCTTCTTCTTACCGCTCCAGCACCGTTCGCCCTCTGCGCCAGTGTCTGCTATGGGCCAGTCGCTCGCCCCTGCCACACAGCCATCTCGTCCAGCTTCGCCTGCCAATGCCAGCACTGGGCCTGCTAGCCGCATCAAGCGCGCGTGGGCCGTTCGCAGGAAGAAATCAGAGGATGTCACCGCCGTCTTTGCCGCCTCGGGCTTCCCCTCCAAGGACAAGGCGCGCGAGAGCACCGACACTGATTATGACCCATCCGCGTCCGTCTCGGATCTCTCACATACGTCATCCCACGCGAACTCACTTGCGAGCGACCGTGGGCACAATCCGTTCGCGATCGCGTCCACCAAGCTCAATGTCTTTGGCGGTAGAAAGGTGACGGGAGGTTCGGAACCCAAGAACTTCAAGCATAGCGGGAGCCCACCACCGCCGCCTCCACCGCCCAAAGAGGCATCTGCGCCTCCAACCCCGCGAAGGGCTCCCATTTCCCCACCGTTATCTACCCCGCAGCCGTCGCTGCGCGTGCCCATACCTACTGCTGGCACACCTGTTTTGCGTCCCAAGGAGAGCTTACCGTCGATACCCACGCAATCCCCCTCTCCATCAATATCGCCGTCACCCTCACCCTCACCAGCAGCGGACAAGGAGCGGCTAAAGGAGGACTGGCGTAAGAGCGATTCGACAATGACGTCGCACTGCACGATCCGGCCGGGTGCACTTGCGGGAAATCGCTCGCCAAGGCCAGTGTCGCTGGCCGAGTCGAGCCATTCTGGGCACACCATCGTACCGGTCAACAAGCGGCTGAGTGCCCTGCTCACAGATTCCGAGTTTGCAATGGTGGAGGAGAGCTCCGATGACTCGGAGGAAGAGCAAGAGGGCGAGAGGTTGGCCCGCATTATGTCAGGCTCGAGAGGAGGGAAGTCATCGTCGCCCGCGGCTTCCGTCAGGACGCGCAATCGTCGCTCGCTCTCGGTGAACTTCCCCCCAGGGCATCCGTTCAGCCACGCACCCGAGTCGGCGCCCCAGGTGCCCACACGTCCCCCTTCGAGTGCGGGTTATTACGCGATACATGCGCCCAGTGCCTCCGTGTCGCCGCTGATGACGACGATATCGCGCGACTCGCCAACGCTTACGCGCACGGCGGCGAACGGCTTCATCGCGCCGCTGAACACTGCTGGCGCCCAATACAGTACTGGGAGCCACATCAAGAGGCGGCTCGCGGCGTGGACATCCGCTTCGGCAGGAAACACGCCCACACGTATGCACCCAGCCCAACCACTCCCTGCTGTGCCTCCAACGTCGCAGCGTATGGCTTGGCGGCGCGTCTCGCCGCCGAATCAGGCATCGGAAGGACATCTGCAGGCTCAAAGCTCGAGTCCCCCACCGTCCTTCAGACAGACTGCGGTCAGCATGACCGGAAGCCTCGCGCCTGCAGCAGGACTTGCAGTGGGCCTGGGCAAGCGCGCCGTCGAGAAAGTTGGCCGCGCGTGGGGTGGGTTCAGCACGTCGAGCAGCGGACACAGTCTCGGCGCGGGATCAGTGCACTCGGTGTCGACCTCGTCCGTCGCATCGTCGGACCACGGCCACGGGTTCCCTCTGGGCCGGACGGTATCGAAAGAGTCGAGTAGTGTGTTGTCGCATGTGGGGAGTGGCTTGAGCGGGGTGGTGTCGGGGAAGGTGAAGGGGAAGAAGGAGAAACGCAAAGGCTTCGCGGCACCAAGCGTTGCGTCGAGCGTGACATCGTCGTCGGCGTCCGATATGGACGGATTTGTCATGTCGGGCCCGACGCTGGGACGGAGGCTGCGCGGCCCGCGGCAGACGCCGTCGGGCGCGAGCATCGTGGGCGGGCTGGTGTTTAAGCGCGACTTGAAGACCTGCGTCGCGGAGACAGCGATCAGGGGGAACATGTCGCGCGATGAGAACGAGGACAGGCGCAGTGTGCCACTACTGGAGGACCGGCTTGTGCCGGCTCTGGTGGTGAGATGTGCGCAACATGTGTTGCGGTGGGGTGTGCAAGAGGAGGGGCTGTTTCGGTGAGTGTGTCCTGCGATTGCTTGCAGACGTTGGTGCTGACGATAGTAACAGAGTGAGTGGGCGGTCGTCGCATGTCGCAAAGTTGCGCTCGGAATTCGATGCGGGTAAGTTCTGCCGCAACTATCTTGACCGCGGTTAAACTCATAGTTTTGCAGGGTGTGACTGGGATATGGCTGAATGTGATCCGTCGGATTTGGACCCTCATGCGGTCGCTTCGATATTTAAAACATACCTACGGGAACGTAAGTGTATCTTGATATCCTGGTTGCGACTCGACTTACGTTTTCGTACAGTACCCGAGTCAATCTTGACGGCGAGTCTCATTCCATACTTCGAGTCTGCGCTCGCTACCGAGAACGAGAATCGGGCGAGCCTTGACTCGTCGATCAACGGCTCTGTCAAGTCGCCGCCAACGCACCAACGTAGCGGATCGGCGCTCGAGTTGCGCAAAGCACCTTCGCTGTCTACGCTTGCTGTTCCCAGCTTCGCCGGAAAGCGTGTGGTGTCGGATTCGCTCCTCAATGCCCTCACATGGCTCATTTCCCGCCTTCCTGCTGAGAACCGTGACCTGCTATACACGGTAGCCGAGCTCATCAAGGCTACGGCAGCTCACAGTTCGCAGACCAAGATGCCACTCGGCAACCTTCTCCTCGTGTTCTGCCCCAGCCTGAACATGGCCCCCGAACTGCTGCGCGTGCTATGTGAGCACGACATCATATGGCAGGGTGTGCCTGAGCCTGTCGCTGATACCCCAGAGGCGAGTGACGACGCAGAGGCTGAAGAATCGGAGGACGAGTCTGCAGACATCCGGGCGACGTTCGTTACCGCACCGGAGCTGAGGCTGAGCGCCGAGGCGTCTGAGGTCCTCTCGCGGGACTCGTCAATGTCGTCGACCGATATCCCCACAGAAGACGACGAAGTGCATCTGGAGACGCCCGCAGACTCTACGCCTGCTATCATCGAACGTGCCAAGTCGTCGGATGCGAAGATGGACCACCGTACTGCCCAAGTCATTGATGTGGAGATTGTGGATCAGCCGGAGATGTCGACCCCAAATGCACAGTCGGTGTCTGGGTTTGCTTCTATGCAGCGTGCGCCGGAGCTCGTGCTGCTGCCGCCGCTCAGCCCCATCTCCCCAGTTTCGCTCAGGGACGACAGCGGATCCTTCGTATCTGCGCTTGGGCCTCCGTCAGCCGTCCCCACAAGATCGCCTAGCCCTGTCGCAGGAAGTAGGGCATCAAGCCCTCACGCGGTCCCCACCCTCTCATCGTCTGCTGAGTCGCTCAGCTCCCCTTCGGAAACATCCGAGGAGCCAGTATCACCTCAGCCCCGCTCGTCAACTGATGCGGAAGGTGAGCAGGAAGGAGCGCGCAGTGTGAACTACAAGCATGCGCCGGTACTGGACCATACACAATCACAGGACTCATTGGCCATTCCAATATTGTCAAAAGAGGCAACGGACATGTCCCCTCCGCGCCGCCCTGAAGTAAGCACTCACACTTCCGCCCCTGCATCGGCTCCCGTAGTTGCCGTGCCGTTCCCGAGTACCGGTGGGACCACCCCTGACACTCCCGTATCGCGTCGGAAATCCTTCTCACTGTTGAACTTCCCGTCTCTACGCTCAGACCCTGGCCCCGGTCCGTCTCCCGTTCGAGCCGACCCTAAGATATCCCTACTCTCGACAAGCCTTGGCATCCATTCAACTATTCCTCCGCCCTCGAGCTGGCATCGTCCCAAGCGTCCATCACTCCATCTACTCTTGAAGACACTCTCAGGGTCTGGATCGCGTCCTCAAACTCCAAGCGTTGCAAATCCTAGTGCGATGGCCAGCGTATCGTCACTTCCGGTATATGGTAGCCAACAGTCTCCACTCCAGGCTACAGCGTCAGTGCCATCTCTTACAGAATTGCCAACGATTGTCACTCCGAGCGTGCCACCGAAATTGGAAACAACTATCTCCTTGTCGCCCATGGAGCTTGGTTTCCAGGATGCGGATGCTCAGTCGGCGGAGCCCAAGCAACAGGTTCAGCCTGCCATTGTGGATGCTCGCAATAAAGGTGTCTCTGAGAACTCACCCTCTTCGTCGAGGCCAGGCTCTCAAGGTGGCGATAGCCACTTACGGGCGCGCACCGAATCATACGCGCCGTCCTTGTATGCGACACCGCTCGGGACGACACCGCAGACCCCCATAGCTGATTTGTATCAAGTCCAGGCGCGTTCGAAGTCTGCTCTATCATTCTTCAATGACCTAGGCGTTGAGCGCTGTAGAGAGCGGAAGAAGGAAGTGGATGAACACGGCCTATATGTCATGGCGCGGTCGCACTCTGAGGTGTCGCAGGTCTCAGTCACGCCATCCATCGAGCTACCTGTGGAGGACTCCCAGGAGGATTGGGCCGAGAGCGTTTTGTCAGCTGCCCAGGGTGTGAGGAATGACAACGAGCTGAACGCCCCCAATGCATAGGTGGGCTGTTTACCGGCAATAATGACGCTGAGCGTTTTGCTGTTTACTTTCTGTCGAATGAATGGTGTTGACATCGTCTTGGGTTACTAACGTTAACGATCTGCGTTCAATATTTTAAACATACCGGACATTTTCTATCGTCTTTTTATCTCATTCGCTTGGTTCTCCTTCAGTTTACACGTCAGGTCTGCACGTAGTATCTCACCGATCTCCATTAACGGTATCAGTCATATCTCGCAGTCGGAATGTCCTATGCATAATCACCCTCGTCAAGTGTAGTATTTTCTCAAAATGAAATCGGAAATAGTTATAATTCCTTGCGATGTGCATCACAACCTGCAGGAACTCCATTGCATTGTAGCGCGTCGCGATCTATCTCGAGTTTCTGGAGAAGCTACAGGGATATAATCTACTGTGTATATATGTTTGAGAAGCAGGAGTGCTACGATGTGCATGCTACACCATCTCGATCTCTTACAAAAGTGTTCGCGGAATCGGCCACTGATGGCGTGTATATGATACAGACTGTTCTTCTCTACAATGCGTCGGGTGATAGATCTCCGAGTGTGTTTAGGTCGGCAGTGCTATATGCGCTGTGTAAAGAACGTTCCTCGTCTCCGTATTCAGACTGTGTATCAATATGCTCCTGGGGGTTGAGAGAACAATTAAAAGCCATTAAAGGTCCAATCACACGTCAAACTCACGTCGAAATAGTGGTGAGCAAGGCTGCGAGGAGCTAGAGACGATGGTATGAGTTTCAGCAAACAAAACAATTCATAAGGCGCTCACTCTTGGGCGTCCTCGGAAGGCGACAGGAGGCACCACTCTGTAGAATGTGGAATGCGACAAGGCCTGACCTAGAAACAAAAAGAAATTCCTTGAGCGCTCACGGACGCCGGTCGTTAACAGCGCACTAACCATCCAGTTTGATGGGATGCACCTAAACCGCGACCATCGTCTGCATGGAAGAACTGGGGGCTGGTGAGTATATGGACATATTAAGACATGTATGTTTCAAACCTCATGGAACCACACGTAGTCTCGGAAATGTGGGTCAGCGTCAAGTTTGGGATTCCCGCCGTTGGTCGCCCGTCTGCCTTCGACATCACGGCCGAAAATATGAATAATTCTATGCTGTATTTCCTCAGCCACCTCTACTAGGTTCATGTAATCCCCGCTGCCGGTAGGGCATTCCACCTGTGTAAGAATTTTCAGTACCTGTTCTGGCTCCGTCTACCAAGCGACAAACTTGTAGCTCATCTCCATAATACTGATAGAATCTCTGTAGACTCTCGATCAGGATGAAGTTTACAGCGAGCCCTATATGTGAACTGCTATCAGTCTGGAAGAAACAAAAGTGATATGCAACTCACAAATGGGTCCTCTCCAATTCGAGTTTCCGCCGAACATTCCTGACTTTGAATCTCCGGGCCAGTAGTTCACTTCATGACGCTCTCCATGTACGGTCATCCCCCAGGGCTCATCCTTGTGCTTCTTAGACAGGCTAGAAGGGACGAAGTCGTGAGGCTGTGAGGCTTGCCGTATCAACAAATAACGTACGACCGGATTCCGTGCTCGCTGAAGAATTCGTCCTCATCCAACATCTTCTCCAAAATGCGGACAAGGCGTTCCTTGCTGGCCAGTGCCAGAAGTCTTCGCTCCCCACGTCCCGCGACTTTTCCGACGTCGTGTTAAGTATGCATAAGGTGACAGTATGGCATTAGGACGTACCCTTGATGTTTGCCATGTTCCTTTCAGACAATTCGGGTCGATTCTCGATGAACCATTCCAGTCGCTTCTTAAATCCTGGGAAGCGGTTGATGGTTGCCGGCTCCAGGACTAGGGTCGCATACAGTGGGATTAAGCCCACTAAGCTCCGCACGGGGAGTTGCATAGAATGTCCGTTGTCGAACTGAATGGCGTCATAGTACAGGCCGTCTTGTTCACTCCAAAGGCTCAACTCGCTGTCTCCTGCCTTGAAAGTCATTGCGTCGGCAATAAAAATAAAGTGCTGCCCGACGGGTAAATCAGCACCAATTAGCCCGATGATCGCAGTGGGCTAACCTCGAAGAACTTGGAAGCGATATCTTCGTACACAGAGTTGTGCTTCGCTAATTCGAGCGCTATGTTCATCCTGATTGGTAGTGTCTATAAGCAACTAAACAGTCATTGAAAGGCACAACGTACATATTGAGACAGTAAAATGCCATCCAAGCGGTCCCGTCAGCTTGTCGCAGGACCCCACCAGTAGGCAGTGGTTCCGAACGGTTAAATACGCCGATGTTGTCCAAGCCTAGGAAGCCACCTTCAAACACATTGTTGCCGCCTTGGTCCTTTCGGTTGACCCACCTGTGCGCAAGGGCGAAATTTATACATATATATATGCATTAATCGACGAGATAGAGCAGTACTGCTCACCAAGTGAAGTTGAGTAGTAGCTTCTGGAAAACGCGCTCGAGGAAACGGACATCCTCTCTACCATACAGCTTGCGTTCAATCTTGAATACCCGGAAGGTGGCCCTAACCAGGAATCAGTGACAACTTAGATTACGTCAGATGCAAACTCACCAAGCGTGAACGGGAGGGTTGACATCGCTGAAGTTCCACTCATAAGCAGGAATCTGACCATCAGGCTTCATGTACCACTCTCGCGTCAGTAGATCGAGCTGCTTCTTCGCGAAAGCTGGATCAACCACTGCCAATGGAATACAATGAAAGGCTGTATCCCACGCCGCGAAGAACGGATACTCCCATCTAGCGTCGGCAGTTGTTGAGTGTATGCGCGTGAAATGTATACATTAACTCACTTGTCAGGCATGGAGAGGATGTCTGCGATATACAAATGTTTCCACTCCTGTAGGAAAACGGATTTCAGAGACTGTGACCGTCTCATGATCAGAAACATACCTTGTTCCGCACATCTTTCCTCTCCGGGGGTGGGGGTGGTTGGGCGGGATCTCCCTGTAACCAATCCTTCTGCACGAACTGGTAGTACTGCTTTGTCCACAGCATTCCAGCTAACGCCTGCCTCATGATCTGCTGTAAGTCATCCGTCATGGGACCCATGACCAGCGTGGAGTAGAATTCATTTGCTTCTTCTCTCCGCTCCTCGATCGCGTCATCAAACATGCCTTCGTCTTCAATGGTCGGATCTTGCCCCGGTTTACGCTTGGTAAGCTTCAGTCGTACGACAGCACACCCTCCGCGCGGAGGCACGTCCTCGAAGACATAGTGAGCTGCCGATTTGGTCCCACGCTTCTCTGGATTTATGAACGAGGGTCCCTGGGGGAAGGGGGTTCGTGGACCCTCTTCTTCCTCAGAACTGGGTGATTCCGCTGTGCCGCCTGTTCGCTTGACCCTGCTATCGCGCATGGCATCATTTGAGCGAACTTTCGTGGCGAAGAATCCTGGATTTTCCTCGCCAGAAGCAGGCGGACGGTGTGCCGGGATAATGTGATCGTGAAAGGCGTCCTTGACGTAAGGTGTCTCGTTCTGTCCGCCATAAAGCCTGTGAAAGTTGGTATTGTTCTCGGTGAAGAGAAGCTCCGGTTCTATCGCATCATCGTCTTCTGCGGTTTCTCCGACTGGCGATCCATTGGCGCTGACGGCAGGCGGAGAAGGTAGACAGTAGAGATAGGACTTCCCGAGAGTTGGGTGAACAGCGGTGATCACGCTGTTACTGGAAGAAGACAAGAGGGGCTTCTCCGGCTTCTCCGCAGGCCAGGACCAATAGTTGGTGAACCAGAATTGGGGAATAACATGGAGGGTAGCCGGTTCTGGTCCACGGTTGTAAGATGTTATGCGAACATAAAGGCTGTCAGGGTCTTGCTCGTCTTTCGCGTACTATAGGGGGTTAATAGCTGTCAAAAAAAAAGCGCATATAGCCATGTTAGACTAATGATACGTACCTCTAGGAAAACATCCCAATAACGGTCGTCGTCAAACGCATCTGTGTCTAAGATCTCGAATTCGGAGACGTTGCGATCTCGATGCATGTTCTCCTCCACAAGCTCTTCATACGGGTACGCTTTCTGAGGGTATTTGTACAAGAACTTCATATACGAATGAGTAGGAGTCGCGTCGAGATAGTAGTATAGTTCCTTGACATCCTCGCCATGATTTCCTTGGTGTCCTGTGACGCCAAAGAGGCGCTCCTTGAGAATACGGTCCTGGCCGTTCCAGAGCGAAAGCGAGAAGTTTAAACGCTGGTGATTATCCGATACACCAGCAATGCCATCTTCGCCCCACCGGTAAGCGCGCGAACGAGCGTGCTCATGGGGGAAGTGACTCCAAGCATCGCCATTGGCAGAGTAGTCTTCTCTGACGGTAGCCTTTATATATGCGTGCATCATGTCGTGTTCTCAGAAGAGTAGCATACACTCAAACTCACCCATTGTCTATCACTGACATACGGGCCCCATCGTTTCCAATGTAGTTCCTTGTTGTCATCTTGATCGAGGCGATATCGCTCTGCACCATGGTATGCATCCCCCAGCTTCTCGGAAAGCCTGTCGCGGAATATCCTGTTCTCCGCGTTATGCGCCTCTTGCTTCGGCGATGCAGAATCTGTCTTGGTCAATTTAGGACGGACGGGCGCGGGGGTTTGAGAAGACTTGGGAATGTTGATCGTCAATGCAGGATCCGACGACGACCGCGATGGTGTCATATCAATATTTTTGCCGTTTTCTCCTCGAAAAATCTTCCCTTGTATCTTCTTTGACTGCGACATGAGGGGAGAGGTAAGGAGTGGAGGCGAAAACGAACGCGTCCAGAACAAGCGCCCGACTCGTCTTTGCCTGTATGCATCGACGTCATGGCCTCGTGATCTGGGGCATCAAAATCTCAAACTTTTCCCGCACTCTGCCGGTGATATAGTATCGATCATCATGCATACGTAGATTCAAGGAATAATATTTTGCCCAATACGCGGAGAACAGTACGGGAGATTTGGACAAAGCACACAGCAAGATGTAGCAAGACGAAGACATTAGATGGACATCGGTCGCAGCATTGTCCATATGCAGTCGCATTTTTTGTGGTCACCAACCAGCTTCCACCATCTGCGTCCCTCTTAAGCAGGTGTCGCAGCAGGCGTACCACCCCGAGCTTCATGGAATCCTAGTGGGATCTGATGAGACTCGTGTGTTATCAATTGAAGGAGATGATAGGCCTACCGCGTCCACGACCGCGGCCTCGACCGCGATGCTCGCCATCGCCACCCCGCCATTCCCCGCTATGCCTGCCACGACCGCGATGCTCACCGTCGCCACCCCGCCATTCCCCGCTATGCCTGCCACGGTACTCACCTCGTTCCCCTCGGAAGCCGCCACGAGGACCACCACGGTCACTACGTTCACCGCGTTCACCATGTTCACCACGTTCACCACCACGATCGCCGCCACGGTAACCACCACGTTCACCACCACGACCGCCACGATCACCACCGCGGCCACGGTAACCACCTCGGTCTCCTCTGAAGCTACTACCCCTCCCGCCTCTGCCGCGTCCTCTCGTGGACATGAAGCCCTCCTCATCATGTTGTTGCGGAGGATGACCATTCGTTTGTGCACCGTTGACCGAAGGTGTAGGTGGTACAGTACCGTTGGGAACCGGAGTTTGAGGCTTGCCGAATTCTGCGTGCAGGCTTCCGATAGAAGGCAGACCACCCTCGTCCTCGTCCGCCCAGTCAATCGCACTGTCTGCAGCTGCAGCTGCACCTGGCACCTGAAGTAGCGATAGTGAGCCTGTTGCATGTATATGTCAGAGTTTTGGCACAAACCTCAATTGTGACAGTCGTCTCTTGCACGACAGTCTGGCCGACTTCTTTATCTTCAATGACTGTGTCGACGACTTCCACCTCAGCGGGCTGTTCAACCTTGGGAATTGCATCATACTGCGGCTCGACTATAGGTTCGGCAGGGGTGCTCTCTAGCTCATCTTCTTGCATAAAGTGGAAGGCACCTGTCGTTCCAAGCGATGATGGTAGGCCTACAGCTGCTACGATGCTCTCGGCCTGCTGAGCCACATCTTCGTGTGTCTGCTCTTCCAAAGCTTCTTCCTCAGGTGTCGGAGCTCGTGGGGGATTCAAAAACAACTGCGTAATCTCATGCAGACGAGAAACTGCAAGTAATACTTGAGTATCCATCACGACAGTGATAAGCAGGACTTACATGTGATGCCATTATATTCCCCTGTACCAGTCAAGAAACCGTGAAGGATATTCCCCCAGGAATCCGAGTCGTCACCAAGTAAAGTTTCAGTAGCCGAGTACACAGCGTAGTTTTCCGGCTCGCTGAGTCTAAGGAATGTAACAGAGGGGTGCGAGGCTAGAAGAAGATCCCGTAGTCGCAAAAAATGCAGTAAATGGGCGGTGCGCTGTCGCTGCGCAGCCTGTGAACAAAATCATAGCAGTCAGCGTCAGTACGTGCAGTCAGCATGAAAAGTGAACCTCTGCAGCCTCCACCGCGTCAGCAAGTCTCTGTCGTTCGAGCCTGACAGCCTCTGTCAGTTTCGAGGCAAGTTCTTGCGCGACTTCAGCTTCGTGAGTCTACGAATTTGAATGTCGTGAAGATGAAACGGATTGCAGAAATTCTAGACCAACCGCTATCACTTTCTTCACTTCTTCCAGTTCCTTTCGGACTGCTTCAAGCCCGGGTAAAGTTCGCAGTAGCCGCCTTTGATCGTCATTGAGGGTTTCGGGAGGTTCAGAGGAGTACGCCTCGATTCGGGTCTGAAAAAGGATTGGATTAGTATCACTGCCCAGGACAAATACGTATCTTCGTTTACGTAGCGGGGGCAGGTAGAAGACATCACTCACCATCTTTTTCTGGATTGCCTTCAGTCGCTTGTTGAGCATGTCGATGATCGGACTCGGCTTGAGCACATTGTCTTCAACAGGAGACTGCGGCTCTTCGGGTTGTGCAACAAGTGAGGGCGTGATGGAACTCTCCCTCACATCAACCTCCGTCGGTGCCTTATCAATTAGAGCTGCCGCGACCGGGTCAGGCACCACGACATGGTCCACTGTCTCTGGTTCAGTGGACTTAGCCTTCGCCGTCTTGCGTTTCTTCTTCTGCGCCTTGCTAGGCGGAGCGGGCGGAGGCGCCCCAGGTACAATGCGAACGGTGGGCGAAGCAGGTGAGACTGAGGCAGTCCTTGCAATCACTTTTTCTGCCATTTCGGAGTACGTTGGAGGGGAGTATGAGTCAGTCGCTGGGGGTCAGACCAAGTGTGAGTGCAAGGGGGAGACAGCGCGGTCGTCATTGCGGTACCACCGACGGCGATTTCTCACGCGTCTTCTCCGTCACACAACGAGCACACGGTAGTACATAACTTATGGTAACTCCAAACTCCGAGCACGCTCTCTCGGGACCACTGAACAGCATCTTTCACGCTCAAAGATTGGAGAATGGATACTATTGGTTCTAGAAGCATGCAGCACTGGAAGTATCGCGCTCGCTCTTGTCTACTCTTGATCGTGGCTCTCTACTTCTGGGTTCTGGGTTTCGCACTCTTGAAAACTGCTAATTGGCGTTCCGGCCGGCAGAAGTAGGCAGGGCGTATACGACACAGTTGCCCCATGTTCCTGCCCGCGGTGACAATCTGGGCTTGGTCTCGAATAAAATGACACTACTGCGTGTTGCTTGATGCTTCATGTCAGCCCTCGTTGGTTGACATTAGTACGTATCTACAAGGAAGCCGTCGAACCGCCTTCTTGGAGGACCGACTATCAGGAAATGGCTCTCGACATGGACTTCAGCTCGAATCGACATGCTGCAACAGTGCAGGAGTACGAGGTACCCACTCGACACCCAGAGCTGTCTTTCGAAGATGGAAATCTTGCCATTGTCACTGGTCGACAATACTTCCTAGTTCATCGTGGATTACTTTGCCGTCACTCCAGCGTTCTGGGTCAAAACATATCGTCCTTGGGATCTACTCACGATCGCTTACTGGAAGGACGCTCCATTATGACTTTGCAAGACACACCTGAAGACATGGTTTGCTTTTTACAGGCTCTATATGGGTGAGCCCCAATCGCAATTACTGTTGTATCACCGAGCTCAAAGAGCCTTCATCTTAGATTCCACACTAACCTCGAGAACAAGGATTTCCGGACAATTTCTGCTCTGTTGCGTACGTCGACAAAGTACGGTGTAGATGAGCTTCGGAAGGAGGCCATCCGGGTTCTCTCATTGTCTTGGCCTACCAGTCTCTCCCAATGGGAAAAACGGGAGAAGAACGTGACGGACATTCACGGTCTGTATTCGCCTCGGCTAGGTCTGCCCCATCCAACGTGCGCTTCTCGTATAATGCCCTCGTATTCGCCCGCTGACACAATATTTCCAGACTTATTATTGAATTGGCCCGGGAGGTGAATGCTCCGGACCTATTGCCCTCTGCTTTCTATGATCTATCACGCTATCCGCCAAGTCAAATTGCCCTCGGTCACATCAGCGAGATTGATAGCCACAATCTCAACCTGGCCTCTGAAGACCTGCTTAGGGTGCTCCGAGGGAAGGAACAATCCGCCCGGTTTTTGTCAACATTTATCGTGAATGAGCTCGAGGGTCGGGAGCCATCAGACGGCTGCTTACGCCGCCAGGACCCTCATTCATCCATTCAAAGGGCATGCCAGGTCGCCTTCGAAACCATCAATTTCGAGCTCATCCGCGACGTCAATAGTATGGTATGCAACCGTAACTCCGACCCACTATTCGCCATCGCCGACAGCCTTCTCATGCAAACAAGAGAGGACGTGCCAGGGGCGCAGAATAGGGCGGTCTACCGAGCGTGTGAGGTCTGTCGGCTAGAGTACGGCTCTGTCGTGGACACGTCGCGGGAGGATTTTTGGAGGCGGATTCCTGAATGGTTTGAGCTAGAGGTTCAGAATTGGGGCTGATTACCACTCGCCTCTGTCTCTGCTATCGCGTTGGAAATATTGTTCCGTCGTGGTCTCTTGATGCTCTCTTGTGTATGTATGTCCTTTTTTCAATACTCATTATCGAGGCATTGAAAGGACGCGTACAGTCACAGTGTGACAGGTCGCGTCGAGAGTCGATTGCCGGCTCCCGATCGCTTTAGTGCCGATCGCGTCTTGAGATCAGGCACATCTGGTGCCACAGCTTTGTGTCTCGCCGCTTGCGCTCAAGAAACAGTTCATACTGGTACGGCCCCAGTTTCCAGAGTGGATCATACCAGTATGCTGCAACCCCTCTATTCTGAGCTTAGCGGCATTTACGATGAAGATAGGAGCGACATTCTCCTCCTCGACACAGACGACCTCATGCAAGACGAGTTCTTGGACTTTGAGGTCTTCGAGATGGAACATGGAATGACGTCGTCCATATCTCCAACGACGAGATCCGCGTCTCCTGAACCTATCCAGCTTGATTGTGACATCAATCAATTTTCTGCAGACCCACAATCTGTCACAGAAGATTTCGAGCCGGATTCGGATTCGGATTTAGTGGACTCAGACTTACGGTAAGTATTCAGTGCATTAGTCCGTTTCTCTCCCTGATACTGATGATGATCGCTCAGAAATCAGGTCATAGAAGGACTCGAGAGCTTTGTCCTATCACTTCTTGAACAACTCTCAGACACGATATCTCTTTCCGACGATAAAATAAATAAAAGCAAGCGTATTAGAATAGAGTTGGCGAACCGCAAGAAACCGATAGAGGACGGGTATACTGCATGCTTTCTGTGAATGTTGCAAACTCAGATTCCGTCATCTAGATCATTCGCCGTCCGCACCTTGCGGTTCCCACAGAAAGCAAGAGGTGCCAGCATCGTACCGTTTGGTAGATCATCAGTATATGCGCGCATACATGCTGAATGCTCATGCAATACGTAGCCCAGTTGTTCAAAATAGTGGACCATATGCATGAAGCGCTTCTACACGGTGTTCCCACTACTAAGAGGTGCGCGAACATACCTAAATATATATATTACACACCAAACACATGTTGCACACGCAGAGACATATACTACAAGGACGTACGGCTGTTCAAATCGCAAGCTGTAGTTGATAGGGTCTGTCGATATAGCTGCACCAAAATATTGGCTCTGACACATTCTTGCATCAGCTCGTCGATGATGTAGCAGCCACACTAGATGTTGGGCGTGCTGACCTCTTCGTCGTATGTATCTACCGAACGATGTGGAGCACAAACATGATACTGACACAACCTAGCGAGCTTCCTCTAAGGGGCTCATTGCCGCATGCGGATTGACAATGCATCTGAAGGAGGGGATGCTCGAGCTAAACGATGCAGAGGTAATCTCGACCCAGCCTGACGCGTAGCCTGCTGACGATCAAAAAATGACTTACCTAGGGCGTACTCATACCTGCAGCCGAGGAGATCGTCCGATTCGATCTGGACGAACTGCCTTCTTGGGTGCTCATTGTTGAGAAAGAGGTTTGTGCGCCTGGATCGCGACAATAAACAGTGTGCTAAATGAGACATCGATGCAGGCTGTGTTCCAGACGCTTTGTCGGCTGAGGCTCGCAAGTCACCCGGCATTGCCTGGGCGCGGGATAATCATCACCGTACGCAGCAGCTTTGCATTTGCAGATCGCTAAACCTTCCATGCCGTTAATACCTCAGGGAAAAGGATACCCGGACGTCGCTACCCGGCAACTTGTGAAGACTCTCTGTGACAACCTTCCTGACAGGCAGGTTTACCCTCAATATTCTCTCGTGAACTGACAATACGACAGAACACCAGTATTCCCATCTTGGCGCTTGTCGACGGAGATGCCCATGGGCTTGATATCCTCTCCGTGTACAAGTACGGCAGTCTGAGCATGCAGCATGAGAACGAAAGGCTAGTCGCTCGCAAGATCAAATGGCTGGGGATATATACTACCGAGCTCGCCGGGTAAGGCTTTCCACCCGGCGTGTGGTATCAGGGCAGTTCTCGGCTCAGACACTTCTCATAGAATAGGTCTGAGTAAGGACGAACTCATACCGATCAACAAGCATGATGAGAAAAAGGTGCGTAACCCTTTCGTTCCGTCGGTGCGTGGGTGCGGCATCTGAACATCCGGCCGACAGGCATTAACGATGCTCCGGCGGCCCAACCTCCCGAAGAGATGGCGGTACGTATGCGCAGGACCCAAGACATTTGCAATTTCTCTAGACTGAGCACGCCATACGACATCTATTGACCCGTATCTGTCCAGGAAGGAGCTGCAACACATGCTGCACAATCGCCGCAAAGCAGAGATCGAGGTGCTCTCTTTAGCCACTCAGTCTATGTTCATCTCTGGCTGCAGCGACGATGGCCCACGTTTGGGTGCTCACGCGCTGAACTCACTGCCACCCCTGATGCACTATCTCATCGCGAAGATCAGTACACACGTCGCAGCAGAACGCACCGCCACTGGCGATCAATGACTCCATACATCGACCTCTCTCTGATGCTCATCAGAAAACCTGTTCACAAACGACTTCCACACATTGTGATAGCCATGCGAGCGTTCTACACTATGATGCACTGTACACGTACCACAATATCTGACGATGCTACTTGTAATGTAGATGGTTGAGTCCGTAACGAGTGCGATGTCCGTACCCAGAAATACAAGTTTAGCTGTAAACGCGACAGAGGCTATGCAATGCAGTCCATCATCTCAGCGTTACAACGATTGAGCGGTCCGTTCGGCATGAGGCCGTTATTAGTATGGTGCGCACGGGTCAAGGAGTAGCTATTGATGTCCTGCTGCGTGTGAAACTTCCAAGGGGCTCGTCTTCGGGCTGTCACGACCGAGCAAATGAGCATCGGAGCCCAGTTGGCGGCCGAGAAGCAGGTCGTGGACATTGACATACCGATCGGGATCGTCCAGCATAACGGACATGGTTGAGTGCTGCGAGATGGGGGTGGGACCGCGTTCAAGCGAGTACACAGCGTCCTCTGCAGAAGACAGCTCGGAGTGTGACATCGAGGGCGGTACTGCAGGCGGCTGCCCTGGGTATGAAGGAGCAGTCACCAGGCGGGCAGGGGGCGGGAGTGGGATGTCAACGGGCGACTCGACCAAGGCGTCGTGACCATGCTCGCTGTGTGGATTGGGAAGCGTGACCTCGGATGCAGATGGAATGTGCAGCGGGACTCTCAGATTGTTCTGTGGTTTTGAGTGTTCGTAAGCAGTGCTGGGGCGGGACTGCTCCGGAGTCGGGGAGAAGGCATACAGCATCGACGAGCGGACGCTAGGAGGGCTGGACAGGGTAAGGGAGCGTGGCCGTAGTATTGTCGGGACGAAGTCCACACGTGGCGTGGCAAGTGGGTAAGCATTCACCTCGTCAGGCATAGAGTCAACAGTCGAGGAACGACTGGACTGTCGTCTCAGTGAGCGAGTTTCATGGTCTGATTGGTAAGTTGCCTTCGTCTCCTCAGAACGATCCGGCTGCGTGAAGTGGGCCGTTCGGTGTGATCGTCTCAGTACAATGAGGAGCACGAGGAGCAAGATAGCGATGACAACTGCAATTACCAGTTCAGTGGATCCAGCCTCAGCCGTGACTGAACGTTTGACTTACCGCCTTCCACAACAATCCCAGCCAACGCCCCCTTGCTAAGACCTGAGCTGCAAGTGGACGCAGCCCGTGCCATTGCAGGTGCAAGCATGAAGACGACAAATGAATGATGCCGCATAGCGAGTAGTAGCAGATAGAGTGCAATAGATAGACTTTCCTGAGCAGTAGACACGAGGTCGTGATGTAGAAGGAAGACAGCGCAGTTGAATGTGGAACTGCGGGGGATCGTTGTATTAGGGCAGTGCGGCCGCGGGTGGGAAGGTAGTATAAATAGAGCAGAACGGGTGCACTGCGACAGCGCCTGGAGGCGGGAAGAAATCACCGAAACGCGAGTGTGGCCGCCATGCCGCCCGCAGCAGCGACAAATCTGCCTTGCGGCATGGACGCAGACAGCACTCCATGCGTCTACGCGAGACGAGACGACCGCGACGCCACCGCCAGCCTGTTCTCGGCTGTCCCGGCACAGACGCGCCCACGTGGCTTCCGTCGCGTGCGTCACGTGGAAACGCGTCGACCGCGACGCGTTGATTTAGCGGAGCTCGAAACCGTGGCAACTCCGCCAAATAAGATTCTCCCCACCGTCGCTCTCCCCTTTCTTTTCTCCAACCTCCAGTGTTGCGACCAAAGACCCCTTGCTTTGGGTCCGCATTGGCCATTGTAGCTCGCCATTAAGCAACTCCAACAACAATAGCCAACTCACCGACAACTAACAATGCAGTCGCCACGCGTCACTCGCAGTGGCACCGTTCTGGGCAAACGGGCTCATCAGCTCACGACAGAACCGTCGACTCAGCCACAATGCGATGGTTTGGACGGCCACTTGCTCATGACACCGGACCCCACCCCTAACCCAAAACGCGTACGAACTTCGGTGTCGGTTCTGGACGGCGACGGGAATAAAGAGAATATTCCTCCATACATTGGCGAGATTCTCGGTATTTCGCCTTCTCCAAGGTCAATGCGTTCGCTCCGTCGAAGAAGCACAGAGATTATCGCTTCGGCCGATTCTCGCAACCGTACGTAATTTTCTAGTAGCCAGTGTTTTCGAATGCTGACAGTTCGGTCTAGTTCGCCGGCATGCATCCATGTCAAATATCCGTGCGCTCCCTGCCACGCCCGCATCGGCGATGGGCAGCCTATCTTTGGCTACCCCGCCATCTACGCCTCCATCGCTGTTACCCCTGCACGTTAGAGCGCGCGCTCTATTGCGCCCAACATGCAATGATGCGACTCACATAGCTGGTCGACAGAGCGAGCGAGATATCATTCAATCCTTCATTGAACCGTTTCTTCGCTCCCGTGAAGTTATCGAGGACTGCCCGCCCGTACTGTATATATCGGGTGCACCCGGAACAGGCAAGACAGCGCTCGTCAACGCCATCGTTCGCCCGTTCCTCATCGATGCTGACGAGTTTGTCAAAGTCGTGTCTATCAATTGCATGGCTCTTGATGGCGTAGAGTCTGTGTGGGCCCGAATTTCGGAGGCATTGGGCGAGGATACCTATGCTAAAACTGTCAGACGCAACCGGAAGCAGAAGGAATCTGCCTTGAGTTTTGTAGGACGATTCCTTGCTCTGTCTGATGTCAAGTGGTAAGTGTACCCTTCGTAATGAGGCATCCTTTGTTAATTGAGATTTGATTTGTCTAGCATACTCGTCCTTGACGAAATGGATCACGTCATTTCCAGTCAACAGGAATTGTCCACGGTCTTCTCTCTTGCCCGCCAATATCCGGGCAAAATTCGAATAATTGGCGTGGCGAATACTCATACACTAACATCTTCATCTTCCTCAACCTTATCTGTCGAATCCATGAAGGACGTGAAGACCATTCATTTTGCCCCCTATACGCCCAAACAATTGCTTGAGATTCTCATGTCGCGTCTAACGCCACTATCGGAGGCTTCCGCCGAAGCCGAGCATAGGGCAAAAGCCTTTTTGCCCTCTCAAACGCTTTCATTGCTTACGAAGAAAATCGCGGCTCAAACGGGAGACGTACGCGCCGTATTTGAGGTCCTTCGCGGTGCAATCGACCTCGCTGTCGCCGCAACGACTACCTCTGATGTCCTGGATGCACCTCCTCCTGTTGTCACGCCCTCGCATATTTTAATCGCGTTGAAAGCACACGCTTCCGCCAACGTAGCCTCGCCCTCGATCAAACCCTCCATGGCGTCCATATCGACAAGGAAGATCTCCGACAGCGAGACAGTCACGAAGGTTCAGGAGTTGGGCCTTCATTCGCGTCTGGCCTTGCTCTCCATGATGTTGGCTCGGAAGCGGCTTGAGGCGGGACTGCCTCTCTCTGCGTCGACTTCTGTAACAGCCACCCGCACACCGGTCAAGCGGTCAACATCCGTGAACACATTGGCAACTTCCAACAAAGCCAATGCCCTCGACGCCAATTGTCTGCACGCGTTTTACTCGACAATCCTTACCCGTGGTGAAGGCTCTCCATTCGTCCCTGTTTCGCGTAGTGAATTCGGCGACCTCCTGGGAGTGCTCGAGACTGTCGGCCTTCTGATGCTCTCATCGGGCTCCATCTCGCCGAGTTCACCGTCGAAGGGCGGAAAGCGTGGGTTGAGCCGTTCGACATCGTTCAACCTGCATGCGAGCAACGCAGCCACGCAAGACGTTCGCTTCGTTGAAGGCACTAGATTGGAGGAGATAGCCCGCGGCCTCGGGATATCCGACGCACAAACCGATGCTGCGACAAATATCCGAGAGGAAGAAGTGCGCGCCATCTGGCACCGTGAATGCAGCCGCATTTCGAAGGACGCTAAGACGTCTATAAGTCCAAGCAAGGCGGACCTCATTGAGGGTGCTACCACCTCATAGGACACTCATCTCATCACGCTGCATATTTTAACATCTTATCGTGCTCCATGTGTACTCGATTCCTGCATCATTCTCCAATCCGCAGTTCCCTAGTCTGTCTCGCTGTCGTAGTTTTGTCGTACACCTAAATGTCTGTTTGTCATGTTCGTTCAGGACTTGGAGTCGGATGTCATGCATTCGTCTAGTTACGCACTATCTCCCTGTAACGTCGCATCACCATCTCACTAGCAATCAATGATCAAGCAATTATCTGTCTGTATACTATGGATACATAGTGGAAATTCAGTGACGAGAATGTATTCGTGACCACCAATCTGCCATATCGAGGCGCAGGAGGAGGTCTTGCCAATCTCCGGTCACTCCTTGTGCTTTGGTGGATTGGGATAATAGTCCATGCGGTTCATCTGCAGATACACCAGACGACCCTGCACCCCTATCAACTAATGCCTTCAGCACTCTGACCTAGTAGCACAAGGTATTCAGGACGAGGAAGTCGATGATACATGAAGCAACTCACCAGCGTTGCCATCCTAGAGCTGAAACGCGCCCACAGGTCCTCCAGAGGTCCCGCCGCCTGATACTCCTCCATACGCCCTCGGTAACGTTCGCCAGCGAGGATACCCAACTCCAGTATCAGCTCGATACAATTCCGGAGCACATCGCCCACCGCCTTTTGCCCCGATCTCAACAGACAAGCGCTCAGGATGTTGTCCAACACTTGCGCATGGACCTTCGCGAGAGCGAAGATGTCGGAAAACCCGGGTTCAACCTGTGCTGCCGAGCTCTCTTTCTCCCGGGAAGATAGGGCATCTAGGAGCGCGTCAAAGCGGCCACGAATGGCCTTGTCGTACACATAGGACGATAGTGATGCAAGGAAAGACTGAGCGACGAAACCGAAATGCAGCACCAGTCTATTGGAGTGCGTCAACGTAGGAAACAAGGGACGGTCGGTCTTGCGTGTCATTCGGAATAACGCCGCAACTACATTGGTGACTAAACGACGTCAGCGAACGTGGCAACGTCATATATTATAAATGCACCTCTCATTAGCCGCAAATTGAATGCAAATATCCGATGATATTTTGAGAGAACGACAGGGTTCAATACGACGTCCAAAGGCTTAGGTGGACTATAATTCATATACAGGAAGTCGAATGCTCTGTAGCAATGGTGATTAGACACAAGGTTGTTGCGGTTCATGTTCACACTCACTCTATTGCTGGTAGCCGAGAGACTGTCAGCGCGAGATTTGGGAGGACAAATGGCGTGACTCCTACATAGGGGATTGAGCCATCTTTCTCTGCCCGTATTCACTGGTAGATCTCGTAGTGCGAATCCCAATCTAGATTCCGCCTCGTGCACGATTCGCTCATAAGCTGAGCTTTCGTTCGACTGGTCGATTGTATTCATCAAGGTGTCGATGATCACTGTTCGAAGCCGGAAGCTGAGCTCTGCACCGCCTGGTGGCCAGTCACCGCTAGTTAACGAGAGCGAAATACCGACAGCCCACGTATCGGACGTTTTCGCATCAGCTTGCAACGACCTCTTTGTCGCGGCTGTCCGACCACGGCCTGCAAGTACATTTATACACGACGGTAGGATTTGCTCAGCGGAGTCCGAGAATAGTGCTGCTTCTAATCGCGACTTGAATGCATGAGAAGTGAGCAAGAGGTAGGATCGGAGAACGCCCAGGTGAAGGCGCAGATTGAGATGGGAGGAAGGTGATAAGAATATGGAGAGCAAAGCTTCAGATAAATTGTTGATGTGTAGGACCAAAGGCGACAGTACGAGATCAACTAGATGCGGCATTGTAGGCGTCAGCGAAGGAAGCGAGCTCGGGAACCGATCCAGGAACATGCGCAGATGGGCTGCCTCTGAGCATGCAGCCGACGGTGTCAAATAAGTCCCGGGATCAAGGTCGAAGACTGCGAGATTCTTCAACTCGTCTTTGTACGACCTCCGCTTTGTATCATTTTCAGAGGAATTTGATACAACGGAAGTGATGGGAGTAGGCGGTGTCGGGAGACTGCGTCCAGTCCACGCAGACATCACGTCGTCAGTCGTCCAGATCCATTCTATGGTCGGGTAGTGTTGCCGAGATGTAAAGAAGGGATGCCTCGGGTCAGCATCGTGGAGGAGCTTCAGGGATCGTCTGGCAAGGGGAAGGGCGTCTGCGATTTCGGACATGAAGGCAGGGATACCTTCGCTGTCTTGATTACGGTCATCCATCGCATCGTCGAGTATGTCCGGATTCTCTTCTCGAAATATGTCAGGGGCACTATCGACAAGCTCGATATCTTGTGCCAAGGGGAGTCGTGACGCCACGCTACTATTTGGGTTATAACCGACCGATAGGCAAGTTTGTAAGAAGTAGTCTTCAGAGCTGACGGTGAGGATATACGCAAATGTTGCCGTCACAATTCGCGAGGATTGCGTCTCTAAATGATCAGTCAAAAAATAGTAAACCTTTGACAGAACATCCGAGGCTGAATTTGGCCAATGAGTGTAATTTATGGGTAAGGCATTCATTTCCTGTGTCCGTGGCGATGAGAAGCGAATATAATTCACAGAAAGATCGTACCCTGTGACACAAGGACGACAATGAGCGCAGGATCTCCTCCACATCGGCAAACTTTAGCCAGAATGCTGTTAATGACACAGGCGTTTGTGAGTCGCTCACGGTCTCGGAGTATGGAGGTGAGCAAGCTCTGAGTATCAGCTGCCGGATCTCCAATAGAACAGTAGACAGCGCGTGCATAAAAGAATGGACGACTGGCGAGACTCGGTCGACACTGCAGGCAAACGTGAGCAGGCCTGACTGGAGCCACAACCATGACATTCACCTGGATGCAAAGCCGCCAACAAAGTTCTCTAAGCGGCGTGATGTGGCTCCAATGACAAGAAACCGCTCGACCAGACTGAGTTTATGATGTGTTAGGAGAGACGACACATCACATACATAGAAATTACCTCCGGCTCACGACCTCGTCTGTTCCAGTCAGAATAATTGTTCCCGTCACCCCGTTTGGAGTGTCGCGCAGCACAAACGTCTCGGATCCGGGATCCCAGATGTGCAAGTACGAGGATACCCCGGCAAGGGTTGAACTCAGACATTCAAGCAGAGTTCCTGGTGCGACGTAGACCAGATGTACATTCGGATCTCGAGCTGGTGGTCGCACACTACCGAGACTAAGTTACTCCGGTACGATTGACAATGTTGCCAATTTGCTCACATGTATCGGACAGACGCGAAGACCTCGTCGTTTTGCTGGCATAAAAAAGTCGAAGGTGTTATTTTACAGCTTCTATTCCGATGGAGCGTGTCCCACGACATCAAGCGGCTCTTATGGAACGCTCAGCTGAAAACTCAGGGTCCTACTCGAGGCACACACCGATTGAGGAGGCTCTTGCATTGCGAGTTGTTCCCATATCTTGTGTTGCGCATGTAAGTCTACGTCCTCAGATCGCAGACACACAGAGGATTCCGCATCAGTGAGCGCAGTAGTCTCATGTTGGGGTGTCTCAATTTGCTTATGGGAGGGGGCCGATAGGTTCAATGTGTCCATAATCGGGTTCTGAGGTTTGTCCGCCAAACGCGGGATAAAAAAGGCGGGCCGCACATCTGGAAGTGTACGTTCTTCCCTCGTATACGCGTCCAGAGACGGGAGCGGCGACAAGAAGTGCCTCATGATGAACGATGCCGTCGTCGTCGACAACGGGATGGTGGTGGCGGAAAGCAGCTCAGTCGCGTCGCGTCGCGTCACGCGTGACAGGGTGGATATCAGACGCGTCCGACATCACGAGCGCGTTGTTTATTTGTTGTTGCAACTTCCCTCTACGCCTGTCCTCGGCTCTTCTCCACTCTCAACCTCGTCCTTCGCCTCCTCACCTCCGCCCTGCCACTTTTCTTGCATAGATATTGTCTATATTTGCGGCCTAATCCGTATCAGCATATGGCCACATTAACCCGCAATCCGTTATCCATGCGACCTCATACGCAACACCAGTCCGTTTCCATCCCGCCCTACCAGCCGGCTGGCCGGAAGCCTGCTGCTGTCAAACGCGCTCACTCCCCGGAAAGCGGAAGAGACGATGGCCAAGTTCAGAGTGCCAAGCGCCTCAAACCCATCCCCGATGAGCCTGGCCCAAGCAATGCGCGCGAGGAGGCAAGGAGAGAGAAGGAGCGCAAACGTGCGGAGCGCGAGGAAGAGTTCAGGATAAAGTACAGGCGTGCCTTCCCTAACTGGGTTTTCTACTTCGACCTGGACGCCCTCGGGCCGGACGTCGCCACTATGCGCGACACTTTGGAACGCAGGGTCCTGTACATGGGCGCGGTGTGTATGGGCTTCTTGCACTGATCCTCTTACTGATGCATCGATCTTTCGTGCTCTCGTGTTCCACGTATAGCGCGTCGATGACTTCTTCTCTAAAGATATTACGCATCTCGTCACACTTCAGACGGAGGACGCCGACAAGGAAAACTCCACAAAACCAGAGCAACCAGGCCTCTCTTTAGGCAGTCCGATACGGCTCAGGGGACGGTAGGTATCGTATTCTTGCTCAGTGCCGTCCTCACTAATGCATGCATCAGCATGGCAAACGAGCTGCCCATGCCTGCATCGGACCATCTTACAAAGAAAGCACTCGCCTTTGGCATCAAAGTCTGGAGCTCTGCAAAGCTTGAGAACGTACTTGATCGCTGTTATGCACCCGCGGCTCCGAGTAGGACTGCTTCTCGCGCCGTCTCGGTCGCACCCAGAGGACGTACCTTGTCTCGCTTGCTCGACCACGAACGCGTGCATGGTACTACCACCGAACGTGACCCGACTGAAAAGCGGCATGACTATACTTACTTCTCGAAGGGCTCTTGTTTTGTCCTAATCGAGGACATGCGACAAGAGCTTGCTACTGTTGCCGCGTTCGAATACCCACCTGCGAAGAGCCGCGATGGAAAGGAGAAGCCCACCTGGCCTGTTCTGTATTTAGATCATCGGGCGAGAGGTCCCTTCGTCCCATATGACGAGAAGGAAGAGCGTCAGCGCAAGAAGGCAGATAGAATGGATCGCGAGCGAGAGGAGGAGCTCGCACATAGAAAAGCGCAGCTGGAGCAGGAGCGTCGGAGACGGACACAGGCCATGCAGCAGGCGAAACAGCATGACCTGCGGCGATCTGTGTCCATGAGCAATCTCCGCCGCCGAGCGTCGTTCCACGACGCTGGCGTGGAGGGCTTTGTTGATCTCGACGCGGATATTGGCGATGCAGAGTCCGCAAATGCCTCGGGATATCTCGCCTCGGGTGCGTATATGGCTGCATCGGGCAACAGCGTCAACATCACGTCTGCGACGGGAACGACCTCGACCGCTGGTCATACCATTCGAAGCCTCCATCTACCGGTTGGCCTGAGAGGACGACTACAGCAGCAAATCGTAACGTCACGAAGGTTCATCAATCCGACGGAGGGCAAGGAGAACATGATGGGCCCGCCACCTACCATTCCTACTAGGATACACGCATTGCGGAAGAGCCGCAGTACCAACACGATGCGATTGCCTAAGCGCGAAGAGGGCATGAAGCCGGGTTACTGCGAGTGTTGTAGGGTGAAGTTCGAGGATTTTCGGACGGTGCGTTGGCGTTCCTGCATTCACCAGTGAACGAACGTCTGAGGTTTCTCCCCTGCACTGTGTTCAGCATACTGAAGGTCGCAGACATCGCAAGTTCGCGACGGACGACTCGAACTTCGTTCAGCTTGACTATCTCTTGCAGCGCGTGCAGCGCCGTACTGTCGAGGAAGTCCAAGAGGAGAAGCGGAAGTGGGCATCTAGATTCTCCCTCGGTGCAGAGGTTGCTTATGAGGACGTTGTGGACGATGGGAACGCGCATGACCCCATGTCCGAAGATGATGTACGATGGATCGAGTGGGTTGATGACCGTGAGGTGTAGGATGAAGCTCTCAACTAATTGTCTCTTGTTTCTACCGGTTTTCATGAATTCCTTGGGTCTGCAATACCTGTATACAAGCACCACGATCGATACTTTATTATTTGCAACACATGCCTATTTTCACGTCACATCATGATACATATTCACTCCATCCCATTCTTGACTTTTTAACTGTACTCCCACGCACTATACCCTTCATCATGATGAAAGTTCGGACATCGTACGTACGCAAAATGACGGCATGCAACTCCTGTAACTGAAACTGTGGTATACTTCTCATGACGCCGTGACAGTCAGCAATGTTACAATACCGTCGATCGAGATGTCTTGGGACATGGTGAGCATGGTCAAGAGAGAACGGTAAGCAAATCATACTGTGATTAACGCCTGCGCTGCCTGCGGGCATCAGGCCAGTGATGTTCTGTGCGGTGGTGGTATATGTGACGCCGTTGTTGCTAGTGGTACCGAGCGCGGCCGTGACGAATTGATCACTGCGAAGTCGAGCCGTGTCAGCCACTCATCTAGGGACGAATGCAGATGCAACCAACCGTCCGATATCGTAACCGTTGGGTACAATGGTGTGACCCTCTTCGACGTCTTCTTCTTTTGAGACGCTAGTGAATCGTGATGATGATCTACTAGCAAACGGTCGCAAACGAGTTCAAACATACGCTAGGAACAGGGCGCCACTGTCAGCGCTGGTGCCATTCTGTACAAACACCCTGCGTTGATCTCTGTCGGCGTCCACTTCGTGATTAGGATTGAAATGACCCGTCACCTGAAGTGATTGCCCCCGATCAGACTCTCGAGACAGGTGCCAACGCCAGTGCTTCCATAGTCTTCGCGCATCTCGATGGTCTGGTTCACCCAGCCATTGCCGTCACCAAGGTTTGCGCTCTGCGGCCCGCCCAAATGAATACCGAGACATTCCGTTGAGCTATGAACGGAATTGAGGTCAGATCGTGCATGTAGGTAGCCAAGGACGTTGTGGTCAAAGACAACTCACAAGCCGATGGCCTGCGCGAAATTGATTATGCCAGCTTCGTTGAGTACCTCTGATGAGCTCTCGCCGGAGATAATGACCTAGTGAGAACCATGAGTAGAATGAAGCTTGACCGGACGACATTCTCACGTTCAAGGGTTCGCCCAAGCCATCGCCAGCATTATCGAGCATCGATCCACCGCCGTGAGCGGGGTCGTAGTAAGCAACGCCAGCTCTCTTAACGACCCCAGCGACGGCGGGCAACGCAAGAAGGCCGAGTTTGAACAGCGCAGAGACGAACATCATGCTAGACCGGAGGTGCGCTAAGAGACACTGGGATAGAGCTTGAGAGAGAATAGATGAGCTCTAAATACATCCTCGGTAGCAATGGGCCCAGAAAGTACGCCAATCCTGCCGACGAAAAGGGACAGTAAAGCGAAAGTACTGGACATGTGAAGCGAATAATATCTCCTGCCGACGGGACCATATGGGAGACCCCATAGGAACCTTCGCAGAGCAGGTCCCATCTTCGCCCTCCTGGTCACCCAAAGGCCGTGTTTCATGTGACATGCACGCACCTGCCCATATAGCATGCGTCGTTCTTGGTTTCGCTCTCCCATAGTGGTGTGAACTGCAACCGATTCGAAAGATCGTGATCGTCCGCGCGATCTTGCTTCATGCTGTATTTCGCACGTTGCTCCAGCGCTCGCATCACGTTCGTCACGGAACCCTAGCAGAACGGGCGGTTTCAGGGCGGTTGCTGGCACGTTGTGAATGAGCTCACCCGAGTGTCATTGGTGTCCTTCCACGCTGAACCACTCAGATAAGCGCAGTATGATGACAGCGTCCACATGTGAATATCGGGACGGTGTGAACAAGCTCTTTGAATTCGCATATTTCGGAAGTCCGAAGCGTAAGCCCATTGGGATCTCTGCGAGCATGATTATCGCTATATGCTCGCTCACGAATGCACATGGGACAAAGGCCAAGGCACCTAGTATGATATGTATGTACTGACAGGATCAGATCGCTGTGTGTGCTCTTGTTGAGCCCAGTCTCTCACGCTCTACTGTGTTGTCATGGTGGACCTCGAAATCTCTTTGATCCGTTGTTGGATTACAAAACATGGGGAACGTTCGGGGAGTTACACAGCTCGTATGCGCATCATGGGCACTTACAGGCTCAGTCAGCGAAGGGGGAAATTTCAGTGATCTCGACGGATGACACAGACGATCAAGAGCACTCTACATCTAAGCGCTCCCTCATTTCCACACGTCGTCGCTCAACGAACTTGGTGGTGCGATACACAACACTTCTGAAGGTTAGGTGATGCCACGAATCCGATGGCATAAGCGACAATTGCCCCCGTGACGGCGGCGTGACTATCATGTCTAGAGCTACTGCGTTTACGTGTCTGGCAATGTGCAATTGACACGACGGCGATGAGTGAAACCGGGTTGTGTGTCATTGACAGACTCTATCGAGGATACTAGGAGAGAGAAGTGGACGCTAAGCAACGCTTGTTGACGACTTTTGGCCATGTCAGGCTGAAGGGCGGTTGGTGTTGGTTCGGCCATGTAAGGCAACTAGGAACGTTCGGCCATCTCCGGAGGGACCTTCTGAAAGGTTACGTGGATCAACACCGTCCTCCGTGGTTCGTGTTGAGCTTGCATTTCGCCCGACTTCAAGGGCTGCTGGCACCCATTTGGGCGGCGATATCCCACTCAGACCACCATATTAACGATCGACCAGTCAGTCTGTGCAAAATATCTCCCACAATCCTCAGCTCCTCCGGGTGACCATCAAGTCACAGTCACGCTTAGTAGGTTCGTTGCACGTTTCGCCAAATTTGGTTTCTTGTCTGTACGACCCTTCACGCGGTCGTCCGACTCGACAAAGACTTTCGGTGTGCGCCGCCCATGTAATTACACCACACATTGCTGACACTTACCTTCTGCTCATGCAGATTTCCTGCTGCTCTACACAGTCTACTGCACAAATTATAGCAGTGCTTATCTCATCCACACGTCTCAATCGCGGTCACCCCTAGTCCACCTCACAGCCCTCCCACAATCCTCACCATCTCACGCCATAGGAGGCACTCCTCGCGTCTCTCTCCTCTCTCCTCGTCTTTTTCCAAAGACAAAGCATTACTATGACGGACTCTCCAGACGGCTCGGAGTCTGTAGGCGATTCTGGGGACGACAGTCAGCTCACCATCAGAATTCCGAATCCCAAAGTCTACTTGGCTAGACAATCTCAGTGGAAGGGTAGAAGAGGGAAGCCACGATGTGATCACTGCCGTTTGAATAATTTGAAGGTGAGTGGCGACTTGCTACTTAGTTCATCAACTTAATGTCCCGGGTAGTGCGACCGCGTTTTACCAACTTGCAACCATTGTGCCTATGCTAATGGGCGAGAGTGCAAGTACACGCCTCTACCTACTCCCGCTCACAGAGGTATACCTCGATGTGACCGATGTCGACTTCGGAATCTCAAGGTAAGCTTTAAATCAGGTCTTGCATACCAGACAAATGTGGCTGAATCCGTCTGGCATCAGTGTGACAGGAATCTTCCTGTATGCAATCATTGTGCCGACGAAAGTGAGACGGAATGCAACTACACGCCGAAGAAGCGGCATAAGGTGCCAACCGATCACGTAGCGACTAAGGACCGGGTTGTCACACCATATACAGCCAAGACCGCCTCATTCCTTGTGTCTGAAGGGGGTGAAGGAGATTCTGATGGCGGTCAGACCAGCGGTCCGTCTGGCGGTCATGCTGCAGACGGTGAGGCCAAGCCAGATTCTCAGAATAAACAACCCCCTCCGGGTTCACCTAAACCGGTTGACGGCGATGTCCCCATGGATGCAGAAAGCGAGGTATTTGAGCAGATAGGTCCGGACGGCTCGACTACCTGGGTCCGCAAGATTGCTCTTCCGCCTTTGTCCTCGAAGTCTTCTTCAGCCCTTGGGCAGCTCTTTCAACGCCCTTTCGTCCTCGATCAAGGGATGATCGTTACCACGCCACACATTGATCCCTGGATGCATCCGGCATTTGCGCCCCTTCCGGATACTATCATCCAAACGCTGGCTTCCGTGAATGCCATCGAGATGCCTACTAGGCATCTTTATGACGAGGCTCTTTTTCGCTTCATCAGTGGGCTGTCACCAGAGCTTCGAGAAACAGCAGCATTCCCCATGGATGTCTACGCAGATGTCGCACATGCCATCACTGAAGGGAACGTCTCCAATCTATCTCCGCGCTTACAACTTTGGTCAGCATGCCATCACGCTCGATCTGGCTCCCGCAAGCAGCATCTCCTATTGCTTCCTCGCGACGCCTTCTACAGCATGAACAGATTCGACGAAGAGCGCTTGAGAAAACAGTACGTGGCACAGGTCGACGGCGACCCCGTCAAACCAGAGCAGTCCACGGATTCGGCAATGGGTACCTTGGACCCGGGCGCTGTCTTTGAGCGGCTACCCGTTCAGCCACAGATTTACGACATCTTGATTTATGCGCATCGGAATCACGCTACATCGCACGCCATGCTTTACGAAGCGCGCCGGAATGGTTTCGTGAGTGAAACTGTTATATAGTTATGTGCGTTCTGACTTTGCATACGTAGGCTACCATCACTTGGCCTATAGTGGAGCTATTCCACAGACTATGCCCGTTGTGCAAGATGCGTTCCAAGGGACCGCACCGTGCTGTAGCCGAGGACGATGCAGCGCCGCGCCAGCAGGTTGCAAAGCGATGATCATGACGTGCAAAATTCATCATGTCGGTGTCTTAGGCGCAGGCTATCTGCGCGTGTTTGGAATCAGAGCGACTGTAGCATTACATCTACTGCTATTTGTTATCTAGCACTATCTTTGGTAATGCATTGTACTATGTTGCCTTGTCACTCACTGTCGAGAAGCTCGCGTACGGACCTCATGTAGCGCACAGTGCTAGCTTCAGCTATCACCGATATATCTCTACACATCATCTTCAATAGTGAACGCTTGTAGTCTCCGCGAAATGAACGAGCAGCTTCCATGTAATATCAACCATGAAAAAATATGAGAGCAAATAACTTGCCGTGTCTACGTGTTGTTCACGGCCGTTGGCTGTCGCGGCCGAGCTGGGCTCCTGCCAGTGACGGCCGAGAAAACGAGTCTGAATCGAAGGGTCGGTTACACCGAGTCTCGGAGAAGGTCGACGGGAACATACGAGAAATAATACATTCCTGGTCTTCCTGGTCCGTCATGCGTCGACTCCAACCAAGGGGAGAGTTCTCTGAACGTTGAAACTTGCGTCGAGTACAATACCTATGATCGAGATCGTCTTTCGAGCGCCCATACCGCTTCCGGCATTTTCCGACGTAGACATGGTTTGTTCAAGTGACGCACGTTTTGGCAAGATATTCCGCTCCTCTCAACATCTGTGGAAGTTTGCTTTTATCATGTCTGTCAAACCTCTCAGTGACAACGCGTGTTCAAGGCACTCCCGCCGATGTAGCTCAGACCTGGCTGTACCACACATCCGCGTCAGGTAGATGATCCTGGACGGCTGTAGTTCGCATGAATGTCCACTTGAGAGACTCGGGTGACTTGTATCTGTGCGAACTTTTGCCTTCATGTGTTAGTACAAGCAATAATGTGAGCGCATTTCTCAAGTCGTTCCCGCAGCTCACTCAGTATCTGAAACGTTACCCAGTGCTACGAGTACTCCTGAAAGGACTGGAGGCCAAGATCGACACTAAGCCTTATACTTGTGCGGAACGTCAATAAGCCTACTCCTGGTCTCACGCGGCTGTGGCGGACATCACAGCTGTACCTATCGCGGCGCCGTAACCGCTAAGTGTCAAAGTGTAATAAGCGCAGATTATCGCCGTCCTGAGACCGGTCATTGCCACCAATCTTCCTTAGCCACTTTTTGCGGATTCCCACATGATTGACAATGCCTTCATATCGCGTACGCTCAGATCCGCGTTGCTCTGCCGCTCTGTGCACGTCGCGCGCTATCTGTCGGTTTCATGTCGAGCAATGCCCATTTGTTCTGAATACCACCAGTTCATCTCTGGGCGCACTTCAAACCCGACATTACTGCGCATGAGGGCTTTTCATCGATCGAAACATGTCGATCCCTGTGCATCAGCGGCTGCGGGATGAGGAGATCCATGCGTACTACAAGAACCCTTCCCGTCGCCGCCTGCCATCCTCGCGATGCCGCACCTCATCATCGCTCTTGATTAGCACCGATGTGGCTCACTACACCAAATGCAGCCGAACTATTGATACCCTTTGAAGGTGCGACATCTTTTACAGCAATCTTTGCCGCATTCCACTCCCGCGATGCAAAGGCTCTTGTTCATAATTCACACTCAACGTCACGATTCCCGCTCCCATCTGTTCGAAGAACTTCAGCAAAGCCCGCAGCTTCTTACGTCGGCTGCGCTCGCTGCCGCACGCTCACAGAAGGCCAGCCAGAACAGCAGTATTTATGACAATACAGCGGTCGTTCTCATCCATCGTACTCAGCTCGTTCCCTCTGCAACACTGTCATGTCCTTTATTACTCCTACACCCACCCAGTTTCCCGCTCCCATCGGCGGCGTGCCTTTCCCTCACGATTTTGGTCCGTCCGTGTTCTTCGCGGTTCTTTAACGCTCTGCGTTCCTCTCGTATTCTTCCGTCTCATCCACAAGCGGTCGCGCATGTTTGTGATCATCGGAACGATGTCGTTCACAATCGAACGGTGCGTTTTCCCTCGCCTCTGCATACAATGCTACCAACTCACGTGTTTCATTGTGCACTCGTGCAGCATCATCGATTTCTCGCTGCGCGCCATAGAATCACGCAACGCCTCCGATCGCGTCTCGAAGTTCTTCATTTCTTGGCTACAGACTACATACGCGGCCGGTTTCATCAGCATTGGCCAGGACCTCGCCATTGTCGCCCGCACTTACCTCGTCCACACTACAATGGGGAGCATCGACAAACCGATAACGCCTTTCAGATCCACGGATCAGCCAGAGGCACCGCTGACGAGTTACTATGGTGACTCAGCGTCCTCGAGCTCGTCGGGATACAGGGACCTGTCTTTGTCTGTGGACGAGGCGGACCGCGAGGACGAGCTTCGCCGCCGCTTCTGGATCCGCCGCTTCACGGGTTCTCCAGCATGATCTACTGGTCGGCTGTCATTGTCGCGACAGTGTCCGGTGGCACGTACTACGCGGGCGAGACCAACACAAGCCAGGCCCAGCTCACACAGCAGACAAGGTTTGTAGAATCCATATACGCAATGATGACAATGCTCATTAGATTCAATAGGATTGCAGCGACCATCATCGCCTTGATCCTTCTTCAAGTCACGAACTGGGTTACGATCGTGGTCTGGTGGACGAGCCGGGGGCGCGTCCAGCTTATGCCTGTGCTAATTATATGCGCCGATGCAAATCTACTTGTACGTGTATCTGACCTTGCTCATGTTTGTTTTGCTAATTGTGATGCTTTAGACCGTGACATGTATCTATCGGCTGTCAGTCATGCCGTTCCAAACTACCAACCTACTCTCCATGGGATCGCACTCGCTCAATACGCCCTTGGAGAAGGCGGCATTCTACGCTTTCCACATCGCACCAGAGTGGATCGCTGGTGCGATTCTGCTTTGTGTGAATGTCAAGGAGATGTTCCACACCGGTCTGACGGGCGATTGGCGGTCGACCGATAGTCACTTAAAAACCAAACCGTAGGATTCTGAGAACGCGACATTGGACAGCTCTTGTACGCTGTCCCTTGCCAGTCGGATGGCCTATATATGTATGATACGTGTGATTCATTCATAGCCCACTATTCAACATTCACTCGTTACGAGGAAGCGGCATGCAGAATTATTTCTCATTCAATATCACTCGCCGATTTTCATATGTTTCGGGAGCTAAATTCACGAGCTCATCATGCATGAGCTATTACGCCCTGTTTCCTCTGACACAGCCTAGGCTCCTATCCCATGATACCTCAGGCTACATGCACCCCTTGCGACTTTTGTGTTAACCTTCTTATGTAGGCCACACGAAGAAAAGCTGGTATTCCATGGCATAAAGTGAGTCTAAATTGTAAGTGTTTCGCGACATGGGGTTCACGTTAGCTTGTAGTCTCGCTACTAGAAGCGACTCTGGCGAAAAACAGCCTGCATCACACCGCCGATACCACAAATCTCGCGGGCCGATTGTCAATACCAGTGAATCCAATGCTGTGTGCCAGTGCAATCTACTAGTAACATAGCGTGCAGCTGGACAGCCATTGCTTTCCAAAGGTCACCTTTGGTCACTATCCTCTCTCTCATTGTCCTCAGTTTTCATACTCCGCGAAACTCTTCTGCTTGTTCCATTTGCGACCTCGAGTGGCTCGATACGCTTTCGCATCACATTCACGAGAGAGAACGCGTGTATGTAGCGCAGCGCTTTGTCCCGCGACTTGCCGAGCGATTTGGCCACAAATGTTCATCATTCAATATAAAAGGTACTCGCTTTCTGTCGCTTTCCTCACCTCCTACTTCCTCCCTCTCCCCCTCTTGTGGCGAGGCCATCGCTTCGTACACACAAACCCTCAACGCTTCAAATGATCCAACTCATTGCTAAGTTATTTGTTGTCTGCTCCTCATGTGGTTTCTCTGTTGTTGCTTTTTCGTGGGCGGTCGCTATTGTGGCTGAGGCTTCCCGTCTTTGACATTTACTGTCGTGTCTTCCATATGTCGTCGTGCTCACCCTGTTGCTTGTATTCTTTGTTTCCCTTTTGTTTTCTCTTTCTTTTTGCGCCACATTGCGGACCTTGCCGCAACAAGTCAGTGGGCTGTCTCCGGCCATTTCTGTCTTTAGGCGACATTTTCTGGGGCATGTCTGGTCTTCCTGACACTCTGTGGCTTGTGGCACTCTAGATGTCTTGTCTGTCCTCTAGCTGCTGTGTTCGTCTGGCATGTCTCCTCAAGACTCGCCATCCTCAAGGCTCGACACCTGCCGAGACCGAAATCTATCGCGCGAAAGGTTCCAGTACATTCGTCAAGTCTCGGCTACGCTAACGGCTACAGTGCATGGCTCCAGCGACGCCACAATTCAGCCTCGACCAGTAAGAAATCTACCTCTGGGCACTCGCTGTCATTTGATTGGCGGAGTGGCACAGCAATTGCTGAGACTTGGGGTGAGTGCCCTAATTTGTCTTCAATCGTCGTGGTCGTCTGACATCCTGTGCCTAGGCGACCATCCGTGCCTGCTGTCTGTCTGAGCTTGAACCGACTACTGTCTGCTTGAACAAACTACTCTCTGCTCGGACTGACTACTGTCTGTGGCTGTCTCGATCGTTCGTCGCTTGCTTCTTCCGCTTTCCCTACGCTTGATCCGCTTCAGCCCCAGGAAGATACCTATGCTCTATGCCACACCTACTGTGCGACCGTAGGGACGTATTGGAAATCTTCAGTTTTCAGTGAGTGTACAATATGCATCATCGCCACACGCACCTGACATTCATTAGCTAGGCTACTTCTTTAAATTATGGTCTGCTACCACTCGTGGACTTGTCTGCGTCACTTGGTTCGTCTATGTTTAGCTGCTCTGGGCTGTCTTGCTGTCGACATTCATTATGGCTACGGGCTTGGGCTCGCGTCTGCTCTAGAGCTAGTGGTCATCTCGCCGACATTTTAAAGGTGATAGCCCGTCGCTGCTGACAACTTCTTGCCGGTGATGTTCGCCCCCTACTTCTCACTTTCTGCTTTGCCTTCTTTCGTGCACACTTTGTTGCCGGGGGTCCTCCTCAGCGACGCTTTTGGTTCTGAGAAACGTATATCAACCTGGCTGACAGATTTGGGGATGTTTGGTACCTGTGCGTGACGGTGAGTCCCCCTTTGTAGTCGAACAGCTCATGTTTTTTACGTTATAAACGCTCTGTCGTCCAGTGTGATCGGTCCATAGCAAAAAGTATGACCCATGTCAATACGTAGATGCCGCAAAACCCTCGCTGACGTCAGGCTCAAGGCAGGCATCTGTCAAGCCATGAAGACAACCTCAGATGATCTGGAATGCTCTGGCTGTCTCGCTGATTACTCTGCGCGAAGCTTCTCCATCTTAAGCGCGATGTCGGGATCCACCGCCATCCATCAAGCACCCCCACAACCATTGAAGCTCGCTGCCCCCAAATGTCGACTGTCTGCTGCGTTCGTGTGTTCTTCTAGTCTGCGTCTCCATACGCTCTCTTGATCGCTCTCCAGCTCTTTTGCTCTCCTTCTTGACATCTCAAGCCACCGAGACAAAAGGTACGTATCCCGAGGGAGGGCGAACACGTGTGTTCGTCCTGGCGCAGACCTTTACGTGGTCCTCGGGATAAGTACTCTCCGACTCAAGCGAGGGTATCAGCAACCTTATGGGTTGTTGCTACACTCTCGGATGAGGAAACTAGCATGCGCCGAACGTTTTCCATATTCTGGACATTTATTTGCTGATTATATGTTATGTCAGGGCTACCTCCTACCGCATACGATTGCTTTTGGGAGGGAGGTGAGCGCGCTTCAAGCTGTGACGTGGGTCGAGACGGTGCCGCTTTGCCGTGTACATCGATTCGGGACTGGCACCGTCTCAAATATTTCAAGATATGTAATAATTGTTATGTTCTGTCCTACGACTTGATTAATCGAATACTCTTCGCTACGGATATAAGCCTGGCAGCTTCTCTAGCCTCTGAACATAAGAAAGCACGCTCTATGGTACGTGTAGACGACGATGCAGAATAAAGGCACTACAACAGAGCACCTCCTGGCTTCAATGGATGCGACCCAGCACATACACTGCGAGCGGTTGGAAAGTGGGTCGTGCCTGATGTTCTTCACGGGCTTTGTTCTTCAGACACCGTTCAGCACCCCTGCTAGGCCCCACTAGGGCTGCAAACGGGGCCACTGCGATGTTGTGTTTCTCTATAACCGTCGCAGGTCGAACGCTTGCGCACGCTCGAGATCACACGCCCATCCCCCCACCCATGATGCCCCCTGCGGCGGCATTTGGCCTCGATGCCGCATCCAACATGGGAGTCCATGTTCAAGTTCAACCGTAGGCTTCCGCCGTTTCGAGACGAGGCTGACGATGCTATTTTTGCGCATGACAGACATGTTCTGGAAAGGGTGATCGAGAGTGCCATTTCCGCCGACGCATGTCCCTGTGTCGTTTGGTGTGTCTTCCCCGCGCGCTGCGCCTCACAGCTTGTTCAACTCACGATGGTACAGCGGTTATTCGCATAGGGCGCCAAAGTCCTCAGCGTTGCCGCCGTACGCTCACTGAAGGCGGGAGAGCGACCGCCGCTGCTATTTTTGCACATGACACGCAGTGACAGGGCTTGACAGGAAGACGTGACCGAGACGCGCCCAGAAGGAAGCCCCCCGACGCGGTCAGCCACCAAGGCAAACCTATAAAAGGGGGGGACATCCTCGCTCTAATTCCTCACCCCGGCCGGGTAGCGGGCTAGCTGGTCTCCCCCGCGCAATACTAACTTTCTCCCCTTCCTCCCTTCCACCTCTTTACCTCCGACTCACTCACCTGGACCCCCTCCCCTGGTCCTGATGCACTCCTTCTCTCCGCCCGATACCCGCATCATTAGGTGACTCCACGACCCGTTCGACATCCAACACTCTTCGACACATCGTCTTCGCCGCACCACTACAACACCGCGACGAACGACGCCTCAACCCCCCGATGGAACTGGCAACTCCGTCGAAGACCGCGGCACCACGGGTTCACACTCTCAACGAGCGGTACGCCGTCGATACAAAACAGCGACAGGCGATCAAAAAATGGCTCGCACCGACTGACGACGACGTGCAGCCATGAAGACACGGGAGCGCAGTCTTCAGCGACAGTAATCCCGCGCGCTTCAACATCTGTTCCCTCGCGGTGCATGGGACGGGTGGGGGGCGCGACGATCCTGACGAGGTGACCCGCGCCCTGCGTTTGTGCCCGCACCGTTGCATGCCTCGATAAGAGACTACTTCGGTATGCGGAAGGACTCGGGGAGAAGACTCAAAGCTTCAAGCCCCGGGGGGACCTCCGGCGCGCAAGCCCCGGGCATGGTAGAAAGCAAAATCAAGTACCCCAAGAAACCGACGGCAACCACGGGACAAGAGATGGGCCGTCGGTAGCTGCGCCCTTTGGAGGTCGCCTCAGGGTGGCGGCGCTGGAGAGCCAAAAGAAGACTCACCGGCAACAACACTACGGCCAACACCTGCAGCTCGGACTAGTCGCCCGGGTGCGCGGGGCCTTTGAACGAAAGCTCCTAGGCAAACCAGCGAGACTACCGCGCGATGGGGAGGTCGCCTCTTTGCGCGGTCACATGCGACGGCCAACACCTGCACCCCGGACTGGTCGCCCGGG
>NW_020169833.1:1820048-1848675 GCF_002117355.1 Postia placenta MAD-698-R-SB12 | reverse complement strand
GACTCACCGGCAACAACACTACGGCCAACACCTGCAGCTCGGACTAGTCGCCCGGGTGCGCGGGGCCTTTGAACGAAAGCTCCTAGGCAAACCAGCGAGACTACCGCGCGATGGGGAGGTCGCCTCTTTGCGCGGTCACATGCGACGGCCAACACCTGCACCCCGGACTGGTCGCCCGGGCCTGTGGGGCCTCTGAACGAAAGCTCTTTGGCGAAACAGCGAGACTACTGCGTGCTGGGTCGGTCGGCTCGGTACGTGGTCACATGCGACGGCCAACACCTGCGGTCCGGAGTGGTTGTCCGGGCTTGCAGGGCCTATGGCGGAAACTCCACTGGCGAAACAGCGAGACCACCGCGCGGCGGGGAGGTCGCCTCGGTGCGCGGTTCTATGCGACGGCCAACACCTTCACTCCGGGTTTCGCGGTTGCTCGGGACTGGAGGGCCTATGGGGGAAACTTCACTGGCGAAAGGCGAGACCGCGAACACAACCACTCTTCAAGTTGGTCGGCCGGCTTGGGGACGCGGAGTCCGCACTGTGCGGGCGAAGAGCTACGACCGACAACTGCGCCTCAAGTTCTTCGATCGGACTTGGGAACGCGGTGCCTGCAAAAGGCGAACAGCGACGATCGAGTTTCCCGGACTGTAGTGCTTCATGTAGTCTCGATTTGTAGTATCATACCCCTTGTAGCCCGTCTTTCATTTGTATCACAGCGCGCGTATGAGAATCCAATATACCCATTCTGTCACAATAGCTTTGAAGCTTGAGCATGAATTTGTAGCTCGTGAGCTGAGTCATTATTTGGCGCATGGATTGGAGAGATACTATTTATCGTAGGTATCGAGCCGAGGTCAGGGTACTTGCAGGCTGGAGTCTTGTCGCATGAACGGACATGAACGACAGCTTGCCGCAGTAAACAGTTGACCGGATAGAGCCATAGAGACGACGACAAGCTTTCATCGACGTGACGAGAGATCTTGCATATGCATCGCAGGGGCGGGGACTGTCCTACCTCAAGCGATGTGGTACTTACTAGAATTTCGCACCGATGGGCGCTCATGGTCTTCGTCAGTGCGCGCTTGCAGCCGCCATCAAAATCACACGTCGAATCTACGATCTGATTCGCTAATGCATAATAGTGTACATCTCCTCAAACGCCTCATCGCGACGCGACGTGTTCTCATTTCCTCCCATATGGGTCCAACGCCGGCCGCGAAAACGCCGGCTAATAGTGTCAGGGATCAGCGTCGAGAGACAGACATCTCGCAAAGCAAGAACTCACCACAGGCTCAGGCTTGTTCTCCAGGATCCGGTCGATCTTTTCCAGGATCTCTGGCGTGAGCTTGGGGATGACGTCGAGGGCCTTCAGGTTGTCGACGACCTGCTCCGGCTTCGAGGCGCCCAGGATGATGGTGCTCGTGTTCGGGTTCGCCGCGAGCCACGCCAGGGCGAGGTGCGTTATCGAGCAGCCCAGCTCTGCGTATGCCCGCTCAGCATGACATTGTCCCGCGCGCCGTCGCGCAGCTTACCTTTCTCGGCGAGCTCCGACAGGGCGCGGACTTTGGAAAGCTTCTTCTTGCCGTCTTCGTCGTTCAACAAGTTATCAAGCGTGTTCTTGAAAAAGTCCTTGTGGTTCGCGAGTCGCGAGCCCTCGGGAATGCCGTTGTTGTACTGGTGCAATGCATCCGTCAGCTGCCGATGTCCCAGGCAGACAAAGAACGTCCCCCACCTTCCCCGTCAAGAGTCCACTGGCAAGCGGAGACCATACTGTGGTGCCGATCTTGTATTTCTCGTAGAGGGGCCTGTAAACCATATCATGATTTGTCCTTTCGCTAGGCGGTGCATGAAACACGCACGCGTACTCCTTCTCAGGACGCTCTCGGTGGAACATGCTGCCGAAACATAAGTACAAACTGATGCTGTAATATGGAATAGGTGCATACTGATGTTGGCATTGCTCAGCAACAGGCCCACTCAAACCCAACTTATCAGCGACATCTAGAGAGCCGTCAGATTCTCGATTGCGATCTCAGCAAGGATACCCGTAACATACGATATGCCTCCTCGATCTCACGGGCAGACCACTCCGACGTCGCCCAATAGAATGCCTGCGGCGACCCTGTGAGTTCAAGCGACAACAAGACCTGTAGAGAACATACCCAGCCCTGGTCGATCACGAAGTTGAAGGCACGAACGATTTCTTCCATAGGCACTAAGCTGAAGCATTAGCAATGGCAGACATGCGCAGAATGGAGCGGGACTCGTACCGGTGGAATCAGGTCGGTGGGCAAATATCACGTCGACATAATCCATTCCAAGGCGTTCTAAGGAGGCCTTCGTTCCCTCGATGATACTGCCGTAGTCGTTAGACGAGGAGGCCACACACACGCGAATGGCTTACTGCTTCCTCGAGAGACCAGTCCCGTTCGGGTTGTTCTTGCGGGTTCCTGCATATATCTTGGTCGAGATGATGAGATCCGTGCGACGCAGTCCGAGCTCCTTGATGACTCTCCCCCTTTAGGCAGACGACGTGGTCACAATCGTGCAGTAACGACAGAAGTGGGGTGGCTCACATCTCTAGCTCAGAGTTTCCATCTGCATAACCTTCAGCAGTGTCAAACCTACGCGGAGTGCATCGGGTAAGGTTCCCGCTAGCGGCGACGAGAACATAAGTCTCTCACATGTTGACGCCATGTTCGTAAGCTATCTTGATGATATCCTATGATGGACGCTGTTGAGTGCACTGTCAGATACTAAGGGATTATAAGCATACCTTGACGGGATCACCGACGACTGTGCCGCCTAGGGTCAACCCTGGAGCAGGCTATCAACAATCGCAGTAGGAGCGCCAGAGGTGGTCAACCCACAGCCTCCCAGAGAGAACACGGGAACACGGAGGCCTGTAGGGCCAAGCCTCCGGAACCTCATGTTCTTCGAGTCGTATTCGACCTTGACGGAGGACATGCTTGAGATGTTTTGTGCAATGAAGCGCGACGGAGGGCTACTGGATAGCCTGGATAATTGGGATACTCGGGAGAGGAGGTACATGGACTGGGCGGTCGCTGCATGTGCTTATATATTTATGTTGATGTTAAACAGGGCGCGCAGACGTCATTGCCGGCCGCGTCAGTGTTGACGGGATCGGCATCGACTATGTTACCAAGCCAGGCATCTGCCGATTCGCCTCCACTAAACAATGTGGGTGCATCTACGCACCCAATTACGAACACAACTCGTGGCGCTCCTTGCGAAGGTGGCGTTCTTCGGGAGCGCGCGACGCTACTAAGCACGGACATTTGCTGTGGATCATGCCGCTGGTCATTGGCATTTGTCATATTCCGTAGGGGATCACAGTGGGTCGTTGGCACCTGCACTATCACATTCGCCGGTCAATAGTAGCACCATGTAAGATAGGGCTCGTACACTTCCATCAGGTGTTACGTAAGGATTTGTGATGAAAAGCGTGACAAAACATGAATAAATTATAGACAATTTGGATACCACAGAAGTAGAAAAACCAAAACTAAGGAGTCTATCTTCCAGGAAGACCCGAAATTTACTTGGTTCTCCATTGAGCCCACAGATGGAGGAGATAGTTTGACAATGTTTTGTGTTGACACACATACAAAATATCTTCCCAATGCGGTCATATCGTGATCCCGCTTTATGACTGGACTTTCGAGCGCGCTCTCTATAGGTGCACAGATAATCCAAAGATGGGACGGTAACATGTGAGTATCACGGAGTATCACACCGCGGTCACACCTGATGGAAGTGTACGAGCCCTATGACGCGACCCACGTGACCGCGTTGCACAGCATGTACCTGTGTACGATCAAACATCTTGCGCATCATGGGTTCAATTATTTGAGACGAGATCTTGAGCCACGATCCGGAATCAAAGTCGACAGCAATTTCAAAGCAAATACGTAATGACAGCAGGCGATGGTTTTACACGGCAATTTCTTAGCGAACGCCATCAGGCTTCAAAGCCTCAAGTGCGTCGTTGTCGGCATCGTTCACTCATTCATGTCGAGCGTTCATGGTCCAAAAAGGGTACTCGAAATCGAAGTAGGAGGAGACGGCCGGTGGAAAACAGGTGCACTGCAAGCAACCATTGAGATCGTCGTTCAGATAGCGTGGAACGGACTGAGCCTCACCTCGCTGGCACGGACGCCGTACGATGGATTGGGGAACGCGGATCCGCAGCAGCACTGTACACCCTGTTCGGCGCGTGCATAGGCTGCGTCAGGCCCAGACTCAATGGGCTCAGGGTGGCCTGCGAGCCGGCAGGCGACACGACGCTCGCGGTCGCAGTCATCGGCTGCGACGCACTTGAGAGCGGGCGGCGGCACGACACGCACATACGGCTCACCGGGCATTCGCAGTACGCGCTGTGGCCCTCGCTGTGCGTGCGCGTGATCGGGCGCGACGAGCTGCTCGGGGAAGGAGGGGGCGTCCCGCAGGGCGTCGAGTACGTGTAGGCGCGCGGAGGCGTGGTGGCTTGCACTTCCGCATCAACGTAGGTGGCACGTCTCGCTCGGCGAGTGCTAGAACTCGCGCCCGAGCGTAAGCCAGCCCGCGCGTCGGGAGTGGGCGAGCTAGGTTGGCTGATGCTGAGGTTGGAGAAGTCTGGCTCAATGTATGTAATGCCGGTATGGGGGGTCGAGTTGCTCCCGGAGGAAATGCTAGGAGACTGGGGTGCAAGTTGGTGCACAGTTACGGCAATGGAAGCAGTGGGATATTGAACGTAGGTTTTCTCACGAGAACGCACAGAGCGCGGAGAGGATAGTGGTCCCTCGATGACGGTAACACCAGTTGCGGGTGAGGAAGACGTATTCAACTCTGTGTGAGGAGATCTCACGTAGTAGTGCACCGGAGAACGAACCGAACGCTCAGATTGCGGTGACTGTGGTGACGCATCTGCTGCCTCGCGTCCCGGAGAAGGACTATAGCCAGGCCTCGCCGCGGTCGCAGAACGGGATGACGATGTGCAGGTCGAGGCGTGCACGGAGGAGCGCGCGGAGTACCATTCAGAATGTACGGAGGTATCGCGGGGAGTCTGCGCAGGCACCGGGGCTGCACGACGGACAGGCGAGCTCTCAAGAGAGCGGCGGGGAGTGGGCGGGGTCGCCGGGGACGGGACAGGCGCCGGCACCAGCGGGGCGCGCGCTTTGGTGGGCTCAGGGACGCGGCGGGGGTCCCCACGCACGACCGTCGTCCTGCCCTGGGCCTGCGCAGTCGCATACGCCTCTTCCGCCTCCACGCGCGTCTTGTAGCCCTTGTAGATCGAGCCTTCGACCTTGAGCACCCTGTTGGCGCATTCCCACCTGTCGAGCGTCGCGCCGAGCAGACATGAGCGCGACGACCCGACCGAACGCACGTTGCACAGGTATGACGACACTTACCAGTCGTCATAGACCCCGGGCTCTGTTGCTACGAAGGCGACATATGCTGCGTACTTGGGCATGTTCTGGTAGCGCGAGTGATGATGGAGAGCTCCTGATGAGCCTGTCGGAGGTGAAGGGGGTCGGTTCTGGCTAAGCTGGGGGTCTTGAGTCGACCACAGCGATATCGGGCCCGTACATCTTCGCAGGATTCAATCAAACTTCTAGATCCCATTTAGTCAAGCATTTAGCCGATAGGCCGTGAGTACGCGCCCGTAAGAGCAAGGCACCTGGTGTAATGAACGTGTGAATTCCCGCGACGACCACGCTGTACTGTAGAGAAGTATCCAGCTGCACGGAAACAGAAATACACCTGCTCTTATACAGCTTGCAGCGATAGCGAACCGCAGCGACGAGGCCGCCCAGCAACCCGTCGTACGTCAGCGTCTCGTAACACGGGCACTGGACCCTGATCAGATGGGAACGGCATCCGGAACTTGAGAGCGAGTCCATGTCCAATTGCAGAATTATCAGCGAAGTCCGAATAGGTGTATAGGCAATGATAACATAGCAATCGACATCCCGCTGTATAGCATACGAAAACCTGCAATCCTCTCATACTGCAATGTAGCCTCCTCGACTCGCCGAGTGTGGACGAACAGCCGAGCATAGATGTGACACGACATCGCGCAGCATATACGGAACCTCCCGCCAGAAGTCGCGATGTCTACGAGAGGCGTACATCAGATCAGTCGACGCGTTTGAAGAGAAGCAGAAGACGCACGGTATGAGGTCCAACCCTGATGCACCATATGTAGAATAATTATAGTATGCGCCCAGTCCGAAATATCCTATGAGCGCGAGGAACAACCTGCAGATATGATTAGATATAACGTTTACTAAAAGCAGCAGGGAGGCCATGAAGGAAGGCTACTCACAAAAGGAAGAAGTAGCCAATCCCAGATCCAACCGACTTCTCATCCTTGTCAGTATCTTCCGAAGGATGGGTCTCCGGTGGCTCTCCAGGCCCACCGAAGCCGCAACCTGCTGATGTGCGCCACTCAACCCACATATCTCTACCGTCGTACGAAGAAAACTCAAGATCCACAGCGTCGGGATCGCATATAAGGTTGACATTGAAGGTCTGGGGTATAGGATCGTCGCCATTCGGGGGAGGGTATGTGGAGCCTTTGAACGATACAGACAGGCCCTTTGGCGCTAGAAGCTTATGAGACAACCGTCTGGACACTAGCCGATCAATCAAGGCCTACATGACAATTCAGAGTATTGGACATCTGTGAGTGGCGACGATGCCAATGGAATTACGGCGACGATACGGTCATCGGACCCTTCTTTGCGGTTCGTTTTGGTGAGACAAGCTCGTGTTCCTGAAGGACACTGAATGTGAGACACCGTGGAAATGAACATAAGCCGCTAGCCCCAAGGCTTTATCAAGTACACCGGGAGGCTACACACCTGGTCCTTCTCGTCCACACCCTCATCCGGCTGCAAGCCTTCGCATAGGTCGAACACCACCGTGTCGATCATAGTGCTGGGCGGTGTCTCTCTCGTTCTCTTGACTACTTGTTGGCCTTTGATCTTCGTGAGGTCGTATTTGAGGCCGTTGTACGAAACATGACAAGAGAAGTCGCCCTCGTCTTCGGCCGCAGAGGCCCAGGCGGAAAGAAGCAACAACAGGGAGATTTTCAGACAGTTATGGCGCGTTCGCCGGCTCATGGCGGTGGATATATATCCTGAGTGGTAGGAGGAGACGTGGAGGTGGTTGCGATGCAAGGAGCGTGAGCAGTGTTCAGAGATCACTGCGCTGAGCCGGCGCGCGCGCCTTCGCCGACGCGTAGCAGATGGACCCACGACACCGCCGGTGTTTAAGACGCGCCCACTACCCGGGGGACTGCTTGCGCGTGCGCGACGCGTCAGTGGCAGGAAGCGCCCGTACCACCGCGTCCGCCACACCCGTCCTGATCCTTCAGATCCTCTACTACATAAGGCCCTCTCACCTGGCTGCTACGGCACCAATACTCATCCAGCTATGGCCACCGTCGACGACCTAATCCCCCTCATTTATCATGAGCGACAAGAACCAGGCTCGATGCTCTGTGCCCAGCATGCTCTGAACGCTTTACTGCGTGAGTGCGCCACCCGTGTCGTGGTCTGACATTTCTGAGCATATCTTCGCAATCTATACAGAGGGACACTATGTATGTGGCCCTGTTTAATCTACGCCCATGTTTGCTCAGGTAGTAAATCCAGTTAACAGCACCCGATCTGTCTGCTATTGCCGTGACATTGGATGAGGAAGAAGCACAGTATGACGAGGCCAACCATGGTCATACCAGCACCAACATGGATGACACTGGTGAGTGTTTACACCCCTGCTCTCATCTGTAAGCTGTGAGCTCAGACATCTGTGGCGCAGGTTTCTTCTCCGTCCAAGTCTTGGAAAGGGCTTTGCAGGTCTGGGGACTTACGTGCGTACTTATGCATCCCAGGATGTATCAGAGCTGACGCAGTGACTGTGTGGGCGAATGCAGTCTGGTACGATGGCGCAGCGAACGCATGCGCCCGTTCCAAGAGCATCCACAGTAAGTCTCCCGGAAACGTGGAGCAGCCTACTGCATAATATGAGGTGCCTGACATCTTACTAGCACCCAACTGGCATTTATTCTCAACCTGCAACAGCATTGGTATACACTACGGCGATTTGGAGCGGTTTCGCCTGATCCATTCTCAGAAGCGGGTTCTGGCATAGGACACTGGTTCAATTTGAATTCGTCCCTCGAGGCGCCAGAGTGGGTCTCGAAACTGTATTTAGGCATGGTGCTGCAGCAAGCTGAGGCTGAAGGTCAAACTTAGCGCATCCTTAGATCTTCGCGCAAGCTAACATGTGATATAGGCTACTCTGTTTTCGCCGTCGTGCAGGAGGACCCAGAACTTCCACTCTCCCTACCTCGTTCACCAGCAGATCCCCTCGCAGCTACCATTCCAAACCTGCCGTCTCACTCTGGCTCGCGTCCCTCGGCCACAAGATCCATATCCCAGCCAGCCTCGCGCAAGCAGGAATCATCTTACGGCTTCGAGGACGAGGACATGGAACTGCAGGCAGCACTACAAGCCTCGCTAATGGCCGGCGGCGCGTACGATTATCAGCCTGCTAGTACTTACATTCCTCCTCCAGCCTCCTCGTCCTCTGGACCAGGCGTACTGACGCCCACGCAACGTCACTCCCGCGCCGCGAACGCAGCACAGGTGGAAGAGGAAGATGATTCTGCGGAGGCACCCGAGACGTTCGACCCTGTCGCTGCAAGTATGGCGCGCAGCCACGCGTATATGCAACGTATGCAGCGGGAGCAGGAGGCGGCGCTGCGGGAGAGCTACCAAGGAGAGATGGCGCGCGTGGAGTCCGCCACGGCGCGTCGTGGTACAGCGTACGCCCAAGAAGACGATGAGGACGAGATGTTCCGGCGCGCGATGGCAGAGAGCGAGGCCATGGCACGGAATGCACAGGCTGCTGCACCGGCACTCGAAGAAGAAGAAGATGACGAGATCGATATCGACTACCACCCACCTGAGGAGCTCTCCCGGCTCAACCTCCCGCAGTCCGTGTCGGCGTATCCACACAGAGTCTACGATGACGAGGATGCGGAGCTTCAGGCAGCGTTGAAGGCGTCGTTGGAGAGCGTGCCCGAGGGGTTCGTGATACCTGACAGCCCTCCACAACGCGCCGGACCCTCGCTTCCTGCTGCGAGCGCTGCTGTATCAGCGCCTACACCCGTTCCCGCCCCCGCGCCCATACAACGGCAGCCCTCCACTGCATCTGAGTCTGGATTTGAGACTGAGACAGAATCTGAGACGGAGCAGCCGCAGGTTGAGCAGCTAAGCATGGAGGAAATTAGAAGGAGGCGTCTGGCAAGGTTTGGCGGTTGATACAGGTTCGAGGAAATCGTCGCATGAATGTGTCTGAGAGCGAAGAACTAGTGCAATTGTACTCTGTATTGCATGCATTCCATGTATTGTTGCTACCAGCTTGTCTGCAAATGAGGAATGAGTTGAGACACATGACGATGTCTTGAGCGTGTAAATTTGACAAGCTTGTGCTGGAAATAAGCTAGCATATGTTCTGTCCGGAGGCGCCATTCAGTCGCGCGAGACGCGATCGTTGATGCGCTGCACGTGATCGACGCGATCGTAGTGGCACGCGTCGCGTCGCCACTACTCGACAACCACCAATCTCTCAAGAAGGCTCGCGTCTCTGCTGCTGAGAATCACTCGGGTACAGCTCTGATTGGTACTGTTTTTGAGTTGAGCTTTGGGGACTCTTGCTGTAGGTGAATATCGACCAGGGAACTATAACATCCTTCATCTCGGCGCGTCCGCCATGCGTATTGAAGAACTGGTGCTAGAGGGTGTGTACTAATGGCGCTAATCGAAATGTGGTGTTTTGTCAACATTCAACCTAGGCTTCAAGTCATATCCTGTTCGAACTCAAATCACAGGCTGGGACCCCTCCTTCAATGCTATCACGGGTCTTAATGGCTCGGGCAAATCCAACATTCTGGACGCGATATGTTTTGTTCTTGGAATTACAAACATGTCATCTGTGTGTGATCTCTATGTATTACCCCTCTGTGCTTATGCATTGACGAGCCTTTCTCCCAGATGCGCGCGCAAAATCAGCAAGACCTGATCTACAAACGTGGTCAGGCGGGCGTCACCAAAGCTAGCGTCACCATTGTCTTTGACAACTCGGATCGCTCCACCAGTCCTGTCGGGTTTGAGAACTGCAAACAGGTCACTGTGACCCGGCAGGTGACTCATGATTTGCATTCGGCTCGGAATAACGATAGTAACGATGGCTGACTGCTATGAACGTAGATTGCGTTGCCCAATGTATCAAAATACCTTCTGAATGGACATAAGTCGCAGCAGCACAGTGTCCAGACACTCTTCCAAAGCGTGCAGTTGAACATCAACAACCCGAACTTCTTGATTATGCAGGGGCGAATCACCAAAGTGAGTACGGTCGTCCATCATGCGCGCTCATGATCTCAACCCCGTTCTACACTAGGTCCTCAACATGCGACCTCAGGAGATCCTCGGCATGGTAGAAGAAGCCGCCGGTACGCGAATGTTCGAAGAACGAAAGGAGAAGGCGAAGAAGACAATGGGCAAAAAGGAGAAGCGTGTGCAAGAAATTACTGCCCTCCTTGTTGAAGAAATTGAACCTAAGCTCGATACGCTCCGCGAGGAGAAACGCTCTTTCCTCCAGTGGCAGAAGGCTTGCGCAGAGCTCGAGCGCATCGGACGTGTCCTGCGCGCCTGGGAGTGGACCGAGAGCCGCGAGCGCGTAACGAAGAAGGACGCGGAAATCCAAGCGAAGGACAAGGAAACCGACAAGTTGCGGAAGGGCAAGGAGAAGTGCACTAAGGAGATCGCAGCCGCGGAAAAGAATGCAAAGGAGGTAGAAGCGCAGCGGGAGAACGAGCTGAGGAAGGGCGGCAAGTTCAAGAAGTTGGAGGATGAAGTGGCTGAGCTGGAGAAAGTGCTTGTCAAGATCAAGACGCAGGTAGAGATCAAGAATGGCACTATCTCAGACGACGAAGAAAAGGTGAAAATTCTGAAGACTGAGCTGGCAGAGGTACGCTGAGTGCAACTCACTCCTCTAGTATCTTAACTAATGACCAGATTTTAGCTTGAAGAGGCCCTCACGCGGAAGCGCACGCAGGTAGAGGAGCTTACGGCGTCCCACGGTGCTGTCAAGGAAAAGCATACTGCTTTGCAGACTGCAATGACGAATGCAGAAGAACTTCTTCAGACGTTGCTCACTGGTCTTTCGTCGTCTGGCGCCAGCAATACAGGCGGTGGCTACATGGGCCAACTTGCCGACGCCAAGGCACGTCTAGCGCAAGCGAACACAGAGGAGGAACAGAGTAGGCAAAAGCTCGCTATGAACCAGAAAGAGCTCAAGGCACTCGAAGCACGCTGGAAAGAGGTGGAACGGGAGGCTAGCGAGGGTCAAAAACGGTTACAAGCCATGCGAGCCGAAGTCCAAGCGTTCAAGAACAATGTCGCTCAGTCAGGATGGAGCGCCGAGAAGGACCAGGAGGATGAGGTCGCTCGGCGAAATGCAAAGGCTGAAGTGCGGCGGCTAACTGAGGTATGCTTGCTCGCCTCTCGCTCGTCCCGTCCCTGACGATGAATACTTTTCAGCAACGGGATTTCATCAAGCAGCGGCTGTCGTCTTTGGACTTCGATTATGCATCGCCACACCCAAACTTCGACCGCAGGAGTGTGAAGGGTCTTGTCGCTTCCCTCATCTCACTTGACCAAGCAGATTACAACAAATCAACCGCGTTAGAGATCACCGCTGGTGGTAGGCTGTACAATGTAGTTGTCGAGACGGAACAGGTGGGGAAAGACCTCCTCAAGAACGGTCGCCTCAAGAAGCGAGTGACGATTATCCCGCTCAATAAGATCGACGCATTCAAGATCTCTGCGCAGGTGTGCTGTTCCTGCATTAAGATGTACTGCCATTTATCTGACCTTGATGTGCAGAAACTCGCGGCTGCCACAAAGCTCGCCCCTGGCAAAGTTCGCCTTGCCCTGTCCCTGGTCGGGTATCCTGAAGAAGTGGCGAACGCTATGACATTCGTGTTCGGCAACACCCTCATCTGCGACGATGCCGAATCTGCAAAGCTTGTCACTTTTTCGCCGCAGGTAGGCGGTGTCCGATCCGTCACACTCGACGGCGATATCTACGACCCCTCCGGCACTCTTAGTGGAGGCTCTGCACCCAGTAGCAGTGGTGTTCTCGTCAAAGTGCAGGAGTTGCTAGAGGCTGAGAGGAAATTGGGCGAGGCACGAGGCCGACTTGAAATGCTAGAGCGAGAAGAGGAGCGAGGCAGAGTGGAGAGAGAGAAGTGGAAGAAGCTAGCCAGAGAGCTTGAGATCAAGGAGCATGAAATGCATCTGCTCGAAGAGCAGGTGGGCGGGAGCAATGCGACAAGGGTGTGTCCTAACATGATGTGGATCTCATTAGTTCGGCTGACGGCAGGGACAGGTTGGCGCCGACATAGAGAAGACAAGGCAGATGATTGCCGATCTCACAACCACGGTCAATCTCGCAAAGCAGAAGCAGAAGGATGCTCAGGCAGAGATCAAGAAGCTCGAGAAAGATATGGCCGAGTTTAAGGACAACAAGGAAGGCAAGATCGATGAGCTAAAGGTACTTGATAACGGCTCGTCATGTTAAAGAATTTTTTCTAATAACCGTCTACGATTTCCAAAGGCCGATGTCTCGAGGCAGAAAGCAGCTCTGCAAAAGCACTCTGTCGTGGTTAAGACCCAACAAAAGGAGCTTCAAACGGCTACCCTTGAACTCGGTAGGATATGGTAAAGTTGCATGCTCAGCATATAGTTCTGACACCTGTCTGTTTAGAGCAAGTTGAGAAGGATATCGAATCCGCTGACGGGAATCTTGCCGAGGCGCGAGCTGGTGTCGACAAATTGCGGAAGGACCTCAGTAAACTCACGGCTCAATTGGCTAGCAGCGAGGTTCGTACGCGTACAGCCGTTAATCATTTGCTTCGCGAGTCTAAACTCCTCGGCAGGCGGCATACGCGAAGGCAGAGAAGAAATTGCAGGAAGAGCGAGCAACCCTAACTCGATTTGACAACGAGCTCAAAGAGCTCGAAGTAGTCATCAAGGAGAAGAAGCAGGCTATCTCTGATGCCGATCTGCAGATGAAGAAACTCGATCATGATATCCAGACGCTGAACAAGGAGAAGGCTGCTGCAGTAAACTTTGTCGCTAATCTGGAGAAGCAGTACGAGTGGATTCTTGAGGAACATGAGTGCGTCAATCAGACCACCTTGAGGTAGCACTGCTCACCAAACTATAGACACTTTGGCAAGCCAGGCTCGCAGTATGACTTTACAGCCGTGGACATAGGCCGACTCAAGGAGAAGGCGAAGGAGCTAGAGGCACAACAGAAGGGTATGAAGAAGAAAGTAAATCCTAAGGTCATCAACATGATCGATACGTGAGACAGTTTGGTCCGCATACGTTCGCGACAGGCATGCTCATATTTCCTGCAGTGTTGAAAAGAAAGAGGCAGCTCTGAAGAAGATGTTAGGAACTGTTCTCAAGGACAAGGAAAAAATCGAACAGACAATAGAAGAACTCGATCGCTATAAGCGCGACGCGTTGGAGAAGACTTGGACAAAGGTCAATGGGTAAGGCGCCCTGCTGAAGGAGGTATTACCGAATTGTTGATGCATTCTACAGAGACTTTGGGGGGATTTTCGCCGAATTGCTGCCCGGCAACTTTGCTAAGTTGCAGCCTCCCGAGGGCCAGGACCTCATGCAAGGACTCGAGGTCAAAGTGCAGCTCGGATCTGTCTGGAAGCAAAGTCTGACAGAGCTAAGCGGAGGTCAACGGTACGATATACAACCAATGACTATGTGTACTTTGTTGATGTTTTCTTCGGTTAGGTCCCTCATCGCCCTCTCTCTCATCATGTCACTCCTGCAATTCAAGCCTGCACCCATGTACATTTTGGACGAGATCGATGCTGCGTTAGATCTTTCACATACTCAACACATTGGGCAGCTATTCCGCACACGATTCAAAGGCTCTCAGTTCATTGTAGTCTCCCTGAAGGAGGGCCTATTCACTAACGCCAACGTGCTCTTCCGTACAAGGTTCCGCGATGGCACTTCAATCGTCGAGCGCACAGCACAGCGTTCTGCCTCGTCTCTATATACTAACACCGAGAAGGAGAACGAAGAGACGGAGACACGTAATCCGCGAAGAACAAGGATCGCGCATTCATGACCTGTCTCGTGGGACCATGCGATGGCATATCTCGTCAGATAAAAGCTCTATACTGTAGCTGTTATATTCTACGCGTGTTGTATTTGGCTATGGTGTACAACTGACTGTATTATACCGCTTACGATAATTCAATATTCATTTTACTATATTCTGAGATAGTCTTCCGCACGCAGGTACTGCAGATATACATTGACAACTCATCGCCAGGGGGAGATGATTTGGATGCGAGGGGGTTTGACGGATAAACTGCTAATAATATGTACGCCCTAGTCAGGAACAAGCATTGCATTGTTCAGCGACATTAATTTACTAGGCAAATCAAGATAATTGAACGATACAAAACAACCGAGCGACAGATAATTTACAAAAATGCGACCCTGTGTCTGATCGTTGTTAGCTCAGCGTGCACCCTTCAAATATTATATATTAATGAGCTACCTTGCACGCTGATTCTTACGCCTCGACAAAAAATCCAATACACGACTCCCGCAAGTGCCTCTCGAGCGCATCTACCCTGCAGTATTTACGACCGCAGCGAGGGCATATACGGGAAATGCTCTTCAAGTGCACCGATGCGATATGCTTGCCAAATCCTTCGTGGAACAAATCGGTCCCGCAAGAGCGACCATTGTCCAATTGCCATTGACAAACTCCACGAGCTCGATAGTTCCACGAGGAGGTTGTGCGATGGAAATGATGTCGTTTGAGATGCCAGGCGATCCCGGCCGCTGAGAGATCGGTCAGATTTACGCCGCAGGAAGAACCCCAGCGACACTCGACGGCCTTCTCTGCAGAGACAAATGTCTCGGCCTCGGAAACTTGACCATAAGGCGACACCGTGCCCATTGAAGCTTCGTATCGGCGGAAGTGAACTTCTTCATATAGCGGGTAAAATTGAACCACTTGGTGGCCGGAAACGAAGCCAGGATGCAAGATCCTAGTCCGACGAAGAGATCGTTAGCGCCAACCCATGTCACCTGGGGTAGGACGGACTCATTGTGACGATAGCTTTGCGGGGACGTGGGAGAATCGCCAACCATCCAGGATACCTGTTGAGGCGATATTTGATGCTGACTGGTAGGATGTCAAGATGGGTCTGCCGGACGATTGGGAGGACATACCAGTGGTTCATAGCCGGGGATTGACGTGAAAGGCAAAGGGGTATAGCGGGGTCGGAAAGCTTTGTGCATCTATAGATCTCGCGACTGTTTTATCTATGGCATGGTATACTACGGCAATTAGTTCCGGGACGCTCGAACCAAGCATACGATCTACGGCGCTAACTTAGCTGGCTGTGCTTTAGAGGAAGGTGGATGTGGTACAAAGACAAGTACAAAAGGGTCAGTCCTGCTTGTCAACAATCACCAGCCGATCAGAAAGCATCAGTCAAATATTGAAGAAGCATGAGTTACGCGGCCGTATATCTATGGAAAGACAAGGGAGAGCGTGTCATGCAGGGTATCATATGGCAGCCCAATGAAGGAAGCTCTGTTTCCCTACGTTGAAAATTTGAGCGATAAACGAGAATGTTGGCTATAAGTGCATGAGTAATATCTGCGGAGAGAAGCATCACTGTGGATTGTTTTGCACGGAGTTGTGGCAGAACCTTGTGTGGGCAAGGTCCACCGTTTAGCAAATTCCGCCGTGAATCATGGTGATAGCAGCAGACCAATCAGACTGCTACGAAAGTGGTGAATACACCCACTCATGCACATAATGCCACAATTTGCCGTGCAGTGAAAAATTGACTGACCTGATTAAGCACAAGTGCGGTTTGTTTGCCGGGCTTCGATCCCTCCACCACGCAAATGCTGTCAGCAACGTAACAATAGACCTTATACAATCAGAACTGCTATAGGCCGGGTTCCACACATGATGATACAAGGAAATGGAAGCTATAAGGCGTTCATATGATATGCCGCTAGTGTTAGTACACTGCATGAACGGACCGGAGATCGAAGGTAGCGGCTGAAAAATAGGACGCTTACACCGTCCGAATAAGGCCAAGTAAGCATCTGGGGCATCTGGGTTCAGCGTGTACCATACAGTCACCGGAAGACTGCAACACAGCCAGATGAGAAGACATGTCAAACTGTGGCAACTTGACTCACATTGAAAACACTTTGGTCAATTTTCGCAATTGACTCTGAGGATCTTTGGCCCATCACCACAGGAGATATACTCAGAGAAATGAACTACGCCGACACGCCGCCGATTGGCCCTTCATTATCGTGGCTATTCACGGCGGCTAGATACTATTGAAAACTAGACGGTCGGGACCGGCGTTCAGCGGATGTTTTCCTTTCGGAGCAGTTGAGATCATTCTCCACGCTTAATCTTCCACCATAAATGGCTCTAGGTTACGGAGTACAGAGGTTTCTGACTGCCCGGTGTACAAAAGTATGAAGGCAAAAGTCTTCAGTTACAAGCGACCGAAGCATGGAAGACAGTCGAACAAGACACCATGTGACAGACTCACCTTTCGTCTGAGTCCTGCCATACGCAGGTGATGTATCAGATAACGATCACAATTGACGGCAAGGGCCTCCCATAAGAGAGGACATCCGTTATTGGCATGCGGTGCTATAAAAATCGTTATTTTCTGTATGTTTTCAGTCGAGAGACGCTCCCACAAATTTCTTTAAAACATAGGACGCAGCGAGAACCACGAAGCCACATTTGTAGTTTTGAGCACCATTGAGAGGAGGCGTTATGACAAGCCGCTGTCATTAAGCACGAGTAGATCAATTCGCCAATGCGTTACAATGGATGGTGCCGCCGAGTCCGCATGGTATCTGCAATCTTCTATTACACGGCACGGCGAGGATTTTTGGCGCTCGAAATGTTGTATCAAACTTTGTCACTGCCACAGGCCGTTCTCACCGAAAAGCAGACATCTTGATCACGGAGGGAATCTATCCACCGCATTGCAAAATGGGACTTCCCTTGCACTTTTTAGCACAGGCCGCAGACACCATGCGCAGCATGCAACATTTTGCTGTTGTAACGTACAGCCTTCGACCGGACTGTAGGTTAGCAAATTCCGACGAGGGTGCACGCGACTGCATATGACAGGGCCTGCTGCGAAAGCCAAGAACTTGTGGTGGCCAGTGGTCCGCGTGGGAGGATCAGAGATTCACATAATTCGGAGATTGATCGACGAACCAAGAGCCACCGATCTCTCTCTGAATCTGATCGAGGTGAGGCCGCGACGCGTCAATCACGTGGGCGCGTTGGCCTCTTCCCGCGACTCAGTACTCTAGTGGCTTACTGGGGACACAGTACTAGTGGCTTCAGTAAGGACCTCGTATGCTCAGGGTTCAGGAAAAACTTATCTCCTAGCCACCCTAGCCACTACAGACTCAACGGTGCTCTGTTTGCATACAAAATACTCTTGTACATGCGATGAATATGAATGTCTTCGGCGGGATTTTGTCCTTTCCTTACAAGAGGGTCCTCATCAACCCAAGACCTAGTGGCTGTGATCACCCTTCCCGTACGACTTCCTCCATTGCCTCCTTGAAAATTCGGCATCCCAACGCGAGGTCCTCCTGCGAGATATTCAGCGCGGGGATAAACCGGATGACTTCGTACACGCTCGTGGTCAGGATGAGCATGCCCTTCTCCTGGCAGCGCTTAGCCACGCGGCGCGCGAGGTCCTTCGGCGCGTCCGCGCGTCTGAAGCGGTCGTACGGGCCCGTACCCGTGGGCGAGGCAAATTCAATTGCGGCCATGAGGCCCTGGCCACGCACGTCCAGGATGTGCGGACTACACGTGGGATCACTGCGGATGGCGTTCAGCGCCGCGAAGAGTTCTTTTGATCTGTAGGCCGTCATGAGCAACGTGGCGAGCTTCTTCCATTTGTGATGCACTCACCGGGCGTTGACGTTGTCCAGAATGTGCTCTTCCTTGAATACATCTGCGACCGCACACGCCGCGGCACATGACACTGCGTTCCCAGCATACGTACCGCCCTGGGAACCGGCTGCCGTAAGCATATATATACACACCATGCCGCATGTCTTGCACGTACCAGCGAGCCAGGCTTGAGCTTGTCCATAATCTCCTTACGGCTGATGACGCCACTGAGCGGGAAGCCGTTTGCCAGTCCCTGGAGCCCGCCATCAGGAAAATTGTGCCGCGGCGCTGTTTAGATATCGGCTGCACGCACCTTTGCAATCGTCATGATATCGGGGCGGACGCCCGAGTACTCTATCGCGAACTGCTTCCCCGTGCGGCCATATCCGCACTGTACTTCGTCGATGATGAGCAGGATGCCCTCGCGGTCGCACACCTCCCGCAGACCGCGCAGGAACTCAGGCGGCGCGGGAACGTATCCGCCCTCGCCGAGCACGGGCTCGATCAGGATCGCAGCAGTGTCGCGCGGCGCTGTTTGTTGCGATAGGAGGAGCGAGAGCTGCGATAAGCATGCCGCGGAGATCTCGCTACTTGGCGTGGACGCAGGCATGCCGAGTTGATGCCAGAACGGATAGGGAAGCGAGTATACGCCGGGCTGGGGGTGGTGCATTTAGTGCGGTCGAGAGGTGTGGAGCAGCGCGTAGTTACCATGAGCGGGTGGAAACCCTCGCTGTAGCCTGTCTTGCTCTTCGTCACGGCCATAGCGCCGTATGTTCGCCCGTGATATCCACCTAGCGAACGGCCCACGATTCAGTCATGCGCCCGGGGGTTTGTGAACGAACGTGAAAGCAGCGCACCTTGCATAGAGATGATGTTCTGCCTTCCCGTGGCGGCCCTCGCGATTTTGAGGGCCGCCTCAATGGCCTCGCCACCTGAGTTCCAGAAGAAAAAAGAGTCGAGTGAGGGGTCAGGCATCAGAAGCAGGAGCCGTTTGATGAGCTCAAGATACGGCTCATGGAACGCAATGCTGCACTAAGGTTGTGCGGGTATACTCGCTTCATGAGCATTTCTTACCCGCCATGCTTTCGATGTCGCGTACCTGCATGTGGACCACTTTCATGCATTGCTCGGCCGCAGCGGCGCTAACCCTGGGGTGGCAATGGCCTGTAACGACAACCAAATACACCGTCAATTGGGTTGTCTGTAGAAGCGGGAAATATCTAGATCTCACCGAGGTTGGTCACGCCGATGCCACACGTAAAATCCAGCATCTGCCGGCCGTCCTCTAGTGTTATGTACGACCCTTCGCCGCGCAGGACGACCGCCTCCAGCTGGCGTCCGAGTCCATTCGTAACGTACTGCTGGCCAAAATGCGCCAAAGGCGTCACGGGTGCGGATCCTGTCGACATTTTCCTGTGCAACATTGTTCCTAAGGGCGCATTTATGCTGATGCTTGTGTGGGCGCTATGGTTCAAGGCATTGGGTGATCCGCGCGCAGCTGTTGGCCGCAATGAGGCGGGCGCGAGTGCAGCCGAGGAGGGTACGGAGGTGATAGTCCTAGTGAGATGAGATAAGTGTCGGACCATCATCGCGACAGTGGGAGGAGAGGGGACAGAAGATATCTAGTGCCGCGGAGAGCGGATTCCTTGAAACGCATACGCGAATTGCGGTCGTCTTTTTAAGCGCGATAGGGCTGTTAAGGCTATTGGCTCGAGTACAGATGTATAGAGAAGAGGCACCGTGGCAATTCAGAGACGCTCGCGGTTTCTTTCTTGCAGACACAGTAGCTTCCGATTCATGTGATGGCAGACCTGCCTGTTAGGGGCGATAGAGGATGGCCTACGATGCCGAGGGATAGATGGAGCGTGATACGCGAGGGCCATGTGGGCGGAAGCGTCTGCAGCAACACCGACTGACGCGCTGTGCGCGTCGAGATTCGATAGGCGAGGCTTGTCCGCCGGCTATTGGATATAAAGGCGTGTACCGGAACATGGGGCCAGGGTCGATGGAATGTTTTTGTGATAGGGGGAAAGGCCGAGAAGGACGGTTGCTTTGGCAAGCATGTGTCGGACTACGCGTCGAGTCACTCCTCGGGCGGAGGTGCATGTTTGCAAAGGCACTCCGCCCGATGGGTATAATAGCTGGGATCCAGACTGGAGATAGCGGAGGCTCGGAACGATGCTCACCTCGACGAGGAGAGGAGTCTTGAAGGCAGGAGACGGCACGGGGAGCGGGAGACGGAGAGCATGGCGTTGGGGGCGACGGGGCATGGGGGGCATGGTATTTGAGCGAGGGGCAGTCCGACGGCGCAGGGCAGGAACGCTCCCGGCTGCTGTGACGTCACACGTGTCACCGTTCAGTACAAGGTGCTGCAGCCACAACGGATGGATGCGTCCTCCATTGCATCCCGACGCTCCCTGGACCGGATCCATATCACAAGGGCTCTTCTTGACGCCAGCATGACCCTGCGCTCTCCTCTTCGCTATCTCAAGGACCGGATCAGGCGGACAGCCTTCTGCTTCAAGGTCTCCATTTCACTCGCGACTTGGCGGGTAGAAATCGGTGACAGTGCAGCACTGGAGTCCAGCTCAGTCGTCTGCGTCCTGTCTCTCAGGCGTCCTATCCCTGGACCGCCACGCCGGCGGCTCTTGATGCGCGCGTCAGAAGAGTGGATCGCGACCTAGCCGACTTGTGTTTGATTTGCTGGATAGCCGAGAGCCACTCTTGACACCTTCCTTTTACAGAAGGTCATCAGACAAATATGCGAATACTGATACTGGGGGCAATTCGTGCTGCATGTGATGATTGATTTTGCACAAAAGATCGAATTAGGATCGAATTAATAGTGAATATCACCTATTTGGTCTTATTGATGCAGAAATCGAACATAATCCACAGGAAGATTGAAAGAAACAATGACAAGAGTGATTACATAATCACATTATCTCAATCCTAACTCAATATGTCTGTCATATTAGGCACTGTAATATTAAATATATTAAACAAGCACATTCACACTTTGTTCACTCTTAATTCAATCTTTTGTGTTAAAAGATTGGTTACTGCATGTAATGTCAAGATGTTTTCTTTTTGAATATTATCCACATATTTGAGAAGAAATAGATAGTACAAGTTGGATATCTGGATTCCAAATTGACAAAAGCTTATGAATACATCAGTAAAATCCACTTTTTATTTGTAATACTTATGTTATCTTATAATCTTTTTGTTACAACTTAAGGTCAAGCATAGCATCTCTGAAGTTTGGTCCTAAACCCAGGTTAGAACCACAAACCAGCTGAACTGAACCTAAGTTCAGGTTCAGTCAAACTCAGTCCATGGTTTTTCAAAAAGGTTTAGTTTATGTCATAAGTTGACAAAGACATTACAGTCTTTTTTCTTTTTGTTTCCTTCATCAGCAAACCACCACTCTGGCTTGGACCTGTCTTAGCTGCCTTATAAAGATTAGTTGGCTTAATTAAGCAGACTAAGCATAGTTAAGAGTAAATTAAAACAGAATTAAGGATGCATTCTGCCTTATTTTGTCTTAATTAAAACCTTTAAGCTTAGTAAGCCCACCCAAGCCAGAGTGGTGGTTTTCTGATGTTTTTGCCTTTTGTAAGTTTGAACCTGCAACCTTGCTGTGTAAGTGTCTGTTGTGACTTGAAGTCAAGCAACAAAAGAAAGAACACACTGGAAAGCCCAGGGTGTCACGAGTTGACACAGTGTCTAGCCATTTTTTAATTTTTTTCCTTTTCACGGGCTCAAACCCACGACCTTTGTACTACATACCTGATATGGATGCATCACTATCTACTATATAATTGGATTAGATGGACAGCAGTGCATGGCACAGCTCGGGCTCTGCTGACACAGCCACTCTGACTTATTGGCCCCTGGGGCCATGTCAGCATGCTGTGCACGGACCAGCTGTGCATGGACCAGTGTGCACAGCCTGCCCTCATCTTCCCCTGTATATAAGCCAGCCTCTGCTGCCCTAGGGACCTCAGTTTTGACCTTTTGTCCCTAGGTCAGTAAGCCACTCCTGTATTCCTTTCTTACATCACTAACTAATACATTTTCTTGTCCCTAGCCTTAGGTTTGAGCACTGCTCACCATCACTTCGGTGAGACCCAGTCGAACACCCCCAGCCTTTAGGTTTTCTCTCCTGTCGCTTGACCTCAAGTTGCAACATTAGGTTGAAACTCCCCATCGCTACCAGTGTTCATCGAAACCCAAACACTCACTTTTCACTTCCTACAGGTCGGGTGGTGTGCACCCTTACTATACAATTATGATACGTAGATAGCCTACCATACATTGCCAACACCAGGGGAACGAACTCTTCAGTACCTGCACTTCAGTGGGCGGTACTTGTTCTCATGGACATGTAGCCTTGGTTCCTGCTGCATACTAGTCAAAAGCAGTATTGGGCCCTATGTGAACTGCGAATCTCAGTGTCATCTCGGGCACCGTAGGTATAAGCAAGTTTACAACAGCCTTTTGTAGTACACGCACCTCCCCGTCCTTCCCCCATCCAACGTGGCTGCATGTCAAGGCTTTGTTCACGCCTTCAACTCCAAGGACCTCGTCGACGTCTACCTCACTGACGGTCCTTTTGCTCTCATCATCGCCTGCAAACAACAACTGTGCCCTAATCACACGCCTCGATCGATTGAGCAGGATTATGAGCGTTACAAGGCCATCAGATGGGCCCAACATCCGCTCAGCCCCCACAGCACCCTTGCATTCCGATCCGCCTCGCGGCATTCTCGCCCTGTCTCCCCCAGCTTCCCCAAACTGTCGCCGGTTCAAGTCAAGCACGAGGAGATCTCCCTCCAGACCCTGCACCAGAGCCTAAGCCTAAAGAGAGTGCAAGTGAAGAAGGAGTCTCGGAATCCAAGTCCACGGATTCTGCTCAGCCTGCCTCGCCGACAGCGCTTGCCCCCATGTCAACAGTCACTGACATACATGACTGTCGCAACTTGAGGTCAAGCGACTGGAGAAAATTGAAAGGCTGGGGGCATCCGACTAGATCTTACCGAAGCGATGGTGAGCAACGCTCAAACCTAAGGCTAGGGACAAGTAAATGTATTAGTTAGTAATGTAAGAAAGGATACAACTGAAGGCTTACTGACCTAGGGACAAGAGGTCGAAACTGAGGTCCCTAGGGCAGCAGAGGCCGGCTTATATACAGGGGAGGTTAAGGGTAGGCTGTGCGCACTGGTCCGTGCACAGCTGGTCTGTGCACAGCATGCCGACGCGGCCCCGGGGGCCGGTGAGTCAGAGCGGCTGTGTCAGCGGAGCCCGAGCTGTGCCGTGCACTGCCGTCCCATCTAATCTAATCGTACAGTAGATAACGACACGTCCATATCGGGTATGTAGTATAGAGGTCACGGGTTCGAGCCCGCGAAAGGGAAAAAATTAAAAAACGGCTAGACGCCGTACCAAGTCGTAACATTACCCCCCCTCAACGGCGCATGACCTCATGCGAGGCGCCCTTGCCCATCTCCCACCCGGAGCGGCAGCGTGCTTCCATCAATGGCAAAGGCATTGGCTGGAAGTTGAGACCACCAAATGTAGCAGCATTGAGGCGGCGAGGGGCGTTCGGGTTCTTCCGGTGGAAGTCGGCTATGAGGGCCAGCGCATTGGCAACATTGCGCGCCAGTTCCCATGACGTATGCGAATCGTCATAACCCTTCCACTTGACGAGGTACTGCAGTTGATGCCGGAAGATCCTCGAATCCTTGATCCGCTCAACTTCGTACTCCTCGTTGCCCTCAACCTCAATCGCAGGCGGCTCCTCTGGCTCCTGGCCCGGGATATCGCTACGCGTGTACTTGCTAAGCAAGGAGACGTGGAATACCGGGTGCACCGGCACCGACTTTGGCAGGATTAATTCGTAATCCAAGTCTCCAAGCTTTCGCTGCACGGCATATGGTCCAAGGCGCTTGGGACTGAGCTTCTTGCTCGGCTGTTTCAGCTTAAGGTTCCGGGCATCAAGCCAGACCTTGTCCCCCGGTGCAAAGACCGGTGCCTCCTGCACGTGCTTATCGTAGTACACCTTCATACACTCAGCTGACAGCTCGAGCGCAGAGCGCGTATCATCACGAATCTCCTTCAGGATCTTGAGCCGATCAGCGGCCGCAGGCATCGCGGACATCGGATTGATCCGAACCTGGATCTCAGGATGGTACCCTTGATGCAGGAAGAAAAGGGAGTGCCCGGTCGCGGAGTGAACTCGGTTGTTTAATGCGAATTCCGCGAGCGGCAACTGCTTTGCCCAATCATCCTGCCTGTGGCTGGTGAATGCACACAGGTACTGTTCGATCTCCTGATTCCAGTGCTCGGTCTGGCCGTCCATCTGAGGGTGGAATGCTGTGGACAGCGCCGGCTCGATTCCCAGACCCTTGTACACCGCATGGAGATACTTCGAAGCAAACTGGGGACCTTGGTCTGATATGACCTTGGCCGGGGCTCCATGATACTTGAACACATTGCAGATGTACAGGTCTGCCGCACCTTCTGCCATCAGGGTTTCATGACAGGCCGAGAAGTGGACCTGCTTTGTGAAGTGGTCAGCGGTGACCAGGATTGAGTCGAATCCATCAGACTTTGGCAAGCCGACGATCATATCGGTCATGATGATCTGCCACGGGCGCTCGGGGATCTCATTCGGCTTCAGCGGACCCTGGGGCTTGGCTGGGAATGTCTTGGTACGGTTGCACACATCGCAGGTGCTTACGTACTCATTAACCAATTTGGACATCCCAGGCCACCAGTAATTCTGTGATACGAGCTCCAGGGTTTTGGCACGACCGCCATGGTCAGCAATCGGCGAGTTGTGGTGGATCTTGACTATATCCCGCCGGAGCTCCGCGTTCTTTGGGACGTACACGCACCCGCGGAACAGCAGAAGCCCTTGTTTGGCATTCCACTCCTCAAAACCCCTTTGCAGCCGGGGCGGTCCGAGGTCCTGCACCTTTTCAAGTGCCTCAGCCACCTCCCAATCCCTCTCTGAGCATTCCCTGATGCGCTTCAGAAGCGACTGATCGGCCGTCACCGAGGCATGACCGCGCCTGGCAGAGGCGATGCGGAACCTATCAGGTTTGAGAACCACCTGATCGGTGTTGTCATCCTCATCGCCGATCTGGTGATCTGATCGACGTGACAGGGCATTAGCTTTTCCATTGGACGTCCCGGCCTTGTGCGTGATGCGGAAGTCGAAGCGGGCCAGGAACAGCGACCATCGTGCTTGACGACGCGTGAGATGCTGGGATGTACGCCAGTACTCAAGGTTCTTATGATCGGTTACGATCTCGAACTGATTGGGTAACCCCTCGAGATAGTGGCGCCAATCGTCTAGTGCCTCAATGATGGCAAGCATCTCCTTATTGTAGATCTTGTAGTTCCGCTGGGCCGGGTCCATAGCGCGAGACCGGAAGGCGATGGGATGCCATTTGCCATCATCCTGCTTCTGCATCAACACGCCGCCGGTGGCGTAGCCCGAGGCATCAACCTCAATGCGCGTCTCTCGATTAGGGTCGTACAGTGCCAAGACTGGCGTCGTCGCGAAAAGCCGCTTGAGCTCATCGAAGGCGTGCTGCTCTTCTTCGCCCCAATGCCACGGGTCGTTCCCTGTGAGCCGGTCGAGTGGTCGCGAGATCTTAGCAAAGTCCTTAATGAAGCGGCGGTAAAAGTTGGAGAACCCCCAGAACTTCTGAACGTCTTTTTTGTTCTGGGGTACCGGCCACTCATTAATTCCTTTCAGCTTCGCGGGATCCATCGCTACCTCATTGCCACCGAACACATAGCCGACGTAGTTGACCTTGGGAACATCCCACTTGCATTTCTCAGGCTTCAGGAATAGATCATTATCCTGAAGGCGGCGCAGAACCTCGCGTGTGACCTTTTCATGTTCCTCCTTCTTGGTGGAGAAGATGAGGATGTCATCCAGGTACATGAGGACCTTGCCACCGACGATGAGATCGTGGAATATCTCGTTCATCATTGCCTGGAAGGTCGCAGGGGAATTGGTGAGACCGAAGAACATCACCAAGGGCTCGTACAGCCCCCAGTTAGTCACAAAAGCCGCTTTCCACTCGTCGCCGGCTTTGATCCGGACGTTCTTGTACCCCCATCGAACATCGAACTTCGTGAAGAGCGTGGCACCGCGGAGCTTGTCTACTATTTCGGCGATAAGTGGCAAAGGGTAGCGATTTTTGACGGTTATTGTGTTCAACCGGCGGTAGTCTTGTACGGGTCGAAGTGTCCCTTCCTTCTTTTTGATGAAAAAGAAGGGGGACGAGATAGGCGACTTCGATTCCCGTATGTAACCCTTCGCTAGCTGCTCCTTTAGGAACTTATCGAGTTCCTCCTGCTCGTTGTTCGATAATGGGTACACCTTCAAATGGAATGTTGAGTAGCCGGGCACGAGTTCGATCGCATGATCGTATGGCTTCCTTTCGGGTAGCCGTTCTGATGCTTCTTTGGAGAAAACATTCAGGAACTCGTGGTACTGTTTAGGTACCGACTCTTCGGCGGTCTTAACGGCCTTCTTCTTGATCTCTTCCTCAGCAAACAGCTGGGAATACGTGTGCCCTGCTGCGACGAACAGCTGAGGGGCGCCGGGAAGCGTGATACCTCACTCCCAGGCTTCGATCAAGTCGGCCTCATCCCACTCTATTTCCGCCGGATCTTCTTCGGGTTCGGAGTCTAGGAGTACCTTACTCCGGCAAGCGCCTATAACCGACCGTTTGGACTTCGGTGAACGCCTGCGCGCCGTGGGCCTGACCCCCGTATCACGCGCAGTTGCTGCTTGTTCCATTTGGCCAGTCCTCCTGGCACCGCACGTTTCAGGGCATTGTGACAATTTGAGGGAGCCTTTCTCCCAATCAATTTCAGGGTTGTGCTCACGCAACCAATCCAACCCAACGATCACATCCTCCGGACCAATGTCCGTGACCGTAAACACCGTCTTCTCAACGTGCTCTCCTATCTGCATCTGTAGCACAGCTACTTCCGAGATGCTTCCGTCTTTATTCAGGGTGCCGTCGATATTATAGAGCGGAATAGGCTCCTTTAGCCTCCGTGTTTGCACCTTATTTTCTGTAACGAATTGTTTGTTGATAAACTTCGTGGTGGCTCCGCTGTCCACCATTGCGATTATATCCTTGTGCCGTCTTTTTCGCTTGAGTCATACTGGAATGTGAAAATGCTGGGACCCATGGTCCACTTCGTACACATTGGCAGCAGACAATATGTTATAGCGATTATATGATATACCTGGCCCAACGCGTGCGGCACGAAGCGCGGACCGGATTAAAAACCCTCCTCCTTCATTACCCGATAGTGCTCGAGCTCCTCGCGCATCGACTTCATCTGTGCCATTAAGTCCGCCAGCTCCGATTGCTCGGATTTTGCTGAAGCGGCACTTATACTTGCCGAGGGTGACGTCGTGACGGGGGCGCTTGTTGCAGCCTGGGTGGAGCCCGAGGCAACCGTAGCCCGCGCGTCAGCATGTTTTGTGTAAGGTTTGTCCTTACAGTTGGGGCACTCGAAGCGTCGGTACCCTTGCTTCCCACAGCCGAAACAACTGCCGGGGAAGTTTCCTTTTCCGACGGCCGCATTGATGCTGGCCGAAGCTACGTGTGACGGGGGTGCACCATCACGTGCCCCTCCGCGTCCTCGGCCTCGTGCCGAGAAGAAGTTGTTTAGCTCGGGCCGATGGGCCTGGCTAATGTCGAGGATCTGCTCGACCTCGGTGGCGCGCTTCTCAGCTGCTTGCCACGTGGTGAAGGTCTCGAGCTCGATCTTGCGGTAGACGTGGGAGGGGATGCCGCTCAGGTACTTGTCGCGTAGCTCCAGGTCCCCATACCCAGAGCGATCCGCCGGACCCTTGAACAGCGTGGAGAACTCCGCAGCGGTGCGTTTTTCATGGACCGACTTGTCCACGCATAGCTTTGCCAGCTCTACTTGTGCTGCTGCCTCGTCGTCGAGATTTCCAAAGCGGGCCCTGAAGGCGGCGGCAAAGGCCGCTTCGTTTGCGAACGGGGTCGTGGCCCCTTGCACACCCACCTGCACCGATGCGAGCTGGGCAAAGTAGGGAGTGGCCCAGGTGCGGGCATCTCCATCGAGCAGGCTGAGTGTGACCTGCACCTTAAGCTCGATGGTGGTCAACGACGTGTTGACCAGCCAGTAGATGCGCAGCTGCGACAGGAACCGGTTGCATTCGATGACTGTTTTGCCATCGTATCGGAGGGGAGGAGAAGCTTCAAAGTCTCCTTGTCGGGGGCGGCTGCAGGGAACGACATTATCGGCGTTGGGGGGGACGAAGGACGTTGCAGGGGCGGAGGCGGCTGTGGTGGCCTTCCGCTGGTCGAACTTCAAGAGGAACGAGTGCTCGAGCGGCCTCTTGGCGGAGTCGGTAGTGAAGGCGCTGGAGGAAGTTCGGCAGGGGGGTCACGTACGTCAGCGACTGCTAGCACAGGGGCGAGCGCTGTTGGCGAGGCGGGCCAAGCAGGATCCGCGG
>NW_020169833.1:1772969-1805925 GCF_002117355.1 Postia placenta MAD-698-R-SB12 | reverse complement strand
ACTGCGGACATGCTTGCAGACTGTCTCACCAAGCCGTTGCCTGCACCCAAGGTCGCATTCTGTCGCACTGGGATGGGAATTGAGGTGTCCTAGTCTCCCTGTGGGACTTGGCAGATCAGGGGGGGTATGTCACAATGTGCTCTGCCACAGTCCCCTGGTCGGCCTAGGACGATCCCCCGGTGGCGGGAGCCACAACACCATGTGACCACATGGTTGTATCAATTGCGGAGCAATCGGACCGGAGCAGAGCTCCGGCCACACTTCTTTTGTTCCATTGTTCCTGTGGCCAAGTGGCCCTTGTTCTCCTTTTGGACTCTATTGTTCTTTCTTCTATTGTTCTGCCGTGGGAATGCTTTCCCCTGCTCATGTATATAAAGACCTGCTGTAGCGTCCTTTAATTGACACTTTTGTGACCCACTTCGACTTCAGCCCCACTTGTGGCATTCAGTCCCTCAGTGCTAGTCCTGTGCAACTGCTCCCTGCATCGCCTTTTGATAGCACTGCCGCCCCATCTAATCTAATCATACAGTAGATATGATGTGTCCGTATCAGGCAAGTAGTACAGAGGTCGCGGGTTCGAGCCCGCGAAAAGGAAAAAATTAAAAAATGGCTAGACGCCGTACTAACTCGTGACAAAAGGTGTACTACGACAAGCACGATGCTGCTCCGGGTGGGAGATGGGCAAGGGCACCTCGCATGAGGTCATGCGTCGTTGAGGGGGGGGGGTAATGTTATGAGTTGGTATGACGTCTAGCTGTTTTTCAATTTTTCCTTTTTGCAGGCTCGAACCCACGACCTTTGTACTACATGCCTAATATGGACACATCGCTATCTACTGTACGATTAGATTAGATGGGTGGCAGTGCGCGGCACAGCTCGGGCTTCACTGACATAGCCACTCTCTGACTCACCGGCCCCCGGGGCCACGTCAGCATACTGCGCACGGACCAGCTGTGCACGGACCAGTGCACACAGCCTCCCCTAAACTTCCCCTGTATAGTACCCAATTCATCATTAAGAGGCATAAACAAGTGTGGAAACCCTACCAAAAGCAGCATACAACCTGTCTTTTTAGGTGAATATGACATTCTGCTATTTTATGATTTCAAGAAGCAGATTGTGCTGACCAATACCTAATTAACATTGAGGTGCATGTTTACCATTGATAAGCAGGTTCTCAATCATTTGATCAGTGTGCAATCTCCTACAGTGCTGCTACTTCTATGTGTAGTGCGAAGGGCACTGTAAAAGCCTCCACTCTGTGTCATAACTTGATACGGCGTCTAGCTGTCATTTTAATTTTTTCCTTTTCATGGACTTGAATCCATGATCTCTGTACTATACACCTGATACAGACACATCGTTATCTACTGTACAATTAGATTAGATAAGGCGGTAGTGCATAGCACAGCTCTGGTCCTGCTGACACAGCTGCTCTGACTCACCAGCCCCCAGGGCCGTGTCAGCATGCTGCACATGGACCAGCTATGCATAGACCAATGCGCACAGCCTGCCCTTATCTCCCCCTGTATATAAGCTGGCCTTTGCTACCCTAGGGACCTCAGTCTTGACCTCTTGTCCCTAGGTCAGTAATCCCCCAGTTGTATTCCCTTTTTTTACTTAACTAATATATTCACTTGTCCCTAGCCTTAGGTTTGAGCGTAAGCTCACCATCGATTTGGTGAGACCCAGTCGAACGCGCCTAGCTTTTTAGGTTTTCCCCTGTTGCTTAACCTCAAGTTGCAACACTCTGAGGCCTGATTGGTGCAACTGTCTGTTGTTGTCTTGTAGCTCATTTTCCTTGATCGTTACATTTAGGACCATGGTGTGTGATTTGAAGACTACTCTAGCATCAATGTCATGGCTCATAACCTGCATCAGGCACAACTGAACCAAGTCCAAGCTTGGCTGTTATACTATGACATTTAGTGGGTGCTCCTGCTAGTGGCCATTCTGCCCAGTCCCAGTTGTTACATAGACATCACATCTAATTGAGTTCTTTACATCACACCCCATCTGTGGGTACCCACTACCCTACCGTTATTTTATGATCTACCCCTTGTGCTGTCTTTTTATAGTTTGTGTGACTTGAGGAGTGTGTCTTGTAGTCTTAGTGTATTATAGTAGAGTGAGTTCATTGTACCTTATGTATATAAGGTAGTAGTATGAACAGATACCATTTGTGAAAATGAATAAAATACATACAAAATATATTGTGATCAATTAATGGCCCAGAAACATCATCTCTGTTCCTGCTCTCCTTATAATCCTTATTTACCCTCTCACTTTCTTGTTCCCTCACTCATGGTGTACATTATTTGTTAACCTAACCTAACCTCTATGTTTGCTTACACCACTTTACTTGGTCCAAGCATTTATGAACTCCATTTTACAGTAAGTTGCTAGTTCATCTTAATCATCTGCTTGCTAATAAACCTACCAAAAAGGTTAGCAGTAAACAGCATCTTCAATATACATACTCAGTCTAGTTGCTCACAGGTCATGGCTACTGCTTCAAAATGTGGTTTTGGGATGCTTGATATATGCTGGAAGATTGTGATTTATGTTCAATTGGATGGAGTGGCAGAAGCTAATAAAGTCATTGAGTAGCTTGCTAGAATGAGCTGGACATTCCATGACCCAGCCCTTAGCCACCTCTGGCAAAATGTTCAAGGTGTATAGCCAATAGGCTGCCTTTTTGAATACTGTCACTTTTTCACCCCAGATAGACAAAAGGTGAGTATCCCAACATGAGCCCATGGCTATATATTCACAATTCACTAAAACAGAATGTTTACCAGAAGATATTTACAGAACATGAGCTGGCACAGTTCAAAAGCTACACTAGGTATATTCACAGTCTGAAGGTCCATTCATTGTTTCCAAACCTTGTCACTCTACATCTGGTCATTATTTATTCACAATGGTACCTGAGGGTTCTGTATGTGGTTATATTCATGTTGGTGTCACCCTCCCTCTGAGCAGTATTCCTTGCACTTCCAGACTTTAACCTATCCATTCAAGTCATTCATGGTGTTGTATCAATATTCATCAAGCAACTTACCCTCAAGTCTGTCCCACTCCAATCTTTGAAGTTCTGACTTAGAGGACTTAAAGAGTGCTCAGTCCTAAAACTTCTGTGGAATGCAGCACCACTCAAGAACCTTACTTCACTCAATCTTGGAAGGCTTAATGTCACCTTTACAGACCTCAGCAAGCTTTGCAGACACCTTAATTCTCTCTTTAATATTGAAGTGTATATCTCAGATAATCTCAAATTTGCTCCTGCAGACCTATCTCCTGAGCTATTTCTGTGTTTGCAAAAACTGTCTGTCATAGGTGTTTGCTCCAACATCATTGCTCCACAACCATCAACATTTCTGTTGACTGCTCCTACTTCAACCCCACTGGCCCTGCATTCCCTACCACCTCTTCCACCTCTGGTCCTCTAAGTGCCCTTGCACTTTTCCACAATGCCTTCTCCCCCGGCCAGATGTAGCCCATGTGCAGGTTCTCCATCTGCAAGCCCAGCATGAATGTACCCCTGCCATCCATGCATGGAATACTCATGACTGAGTTCTATGACATATACCTTGACTTGTATGCAGACAGGCCAGGCACATGGCCACCCCATGAATGCAAATTCTCATGCAGGTATATTTCATACACAGCCTGCTCAATGCTGTGGTCATGCTACCTGGCACAGGCTTTCCTGTTCTATCACTAGTGTTAATGTTATGTAAAACAATTACCTCTAGAATAAAAATGTTGTAATGCACCTTATGTTAATGTGAGAGTGCTGGCGTGCAGTGTGCTTGATAAGTACTATTGAATGTCCATTGCTCAATTAAGCAATGGACCCCAAAACAAGGTCAGACTATTCATCCAGAAGTAGCAACATAATTCTTGCTCTTCATTTCAGCAATGCTTACCTGCAGTATACTATGAATCGTTATCAAGATGCAAAACTCAAACAACAACCTGCTTCCAGAGCACGCGCTGTCAACAGCAGGCACTCCAAACATTCAGCAAGCGGGCATAAATAATAAAGAGTGAGGGAGTGCAGGATTAACAATGGGGAGATCATGCGTATGGATGGCTGTACAGTGAGTATTTTACATATGACACTACATGCCCAATGGCACAGATGTCAGAGGAAACTATGCAACACAAAGATGGGCTCTGTATGAGAGCAATGTTGCGCTGAGATCCATGATGCAGCATACAATTGTTGGAGCAAAGGAAGATCAGTCAGATCAGGTATAAATAAGTGTTCAATCTTACATTTTTGTTTCTCATGTTTTGATAGGTTTTGGGTCCACATATGTGGGTGTTGCTATCAGTGGTGCCCACACCCATGACAGACACCATTGCAAGCCCTGAACCCACGACAGACATCATTATAAGCCCCAAACCTAACAAACAAACAAAGAGCAGCTGCCAGGTGGCATTGTACAGAGGTGACAGCACATGTCATAAAATTTAACAACATGATCAACAATGTACATACTAGTATGGAGCATTCTCACAAACCAGAAGGTTCTGCATGCAGGCAGCATGCATAGGAGTGGCTCAACAATGATAGCGGGAATAACACTATGGGTGTAGAGGACACATTATTTGTGTGATTATTATTGACTCCACTTGCGAAATTGTAATTGACACTACTTATAAGTAGTCATGTTCACCTTCCTGTATTAGATTCTGCTGCTGGCTTGTGTCATGTTCTATGCAGTGCATCAGTATGTGGGGTCATGCATATGAAAAAAAAAACAATGTTATAGGCTTACCTGCACCTGTTCTTGGAAAGGTAAGTCTTTGTGTTTCTTCTATGTATTATTATTTGATGCATCCATGTATAGCAGAGACTTATGTCATACATGGACATTATATTGCAGCCTCACCATTGTGCCAAAAAAGCAGTTACTGCAACTAAGCCTGCAAATGAATTAATAAGTCGTATTTTGAATTTCTGTTGTCTGGTTGACATACCTCTTGTCTATTCTCATACTAAGGTGCCCAAGCAAGCAGTGTTTGATATGACAGCAAAGAAGAATGCTGTGCTTAAGGCCAAGCAGCACAGTAAGGTTCCTATTCTCCAGCATTGTATAGATGGTACTTCTGCATACTTGTTGATACTTGACTCAGACTATGATAGTGGTGGAATGTGGAGGCAGAAGCTGCTACTACAGTTGAAAATCACCAACATCCACCCAAGATCAACCACAAGGCCAAGTAAATTCTGCATGGTAATATGAGGTGTAACTGGCATAAAAACCCCTTCCAGTAGTAGTCTGACTGACTTGATTAATAAACTTCAACAAACTTTACACCTACTGATGATATGTGATATAGATGTTTCAAGTATACTGAAATGTGGTTGCCAGTGTGTTAGGAAATAAGGATTCACTTGTAATGTGCTTTGATACTTTCTTCTACATATATAAAATGTATGTGTTGATCTGTGTGAAACAATAGCAAGAAAAGAGGAAGTCATATATAACTGAGCTGTTGAAGCAACAGAGAAACAGATGGCAAGCATGTGTTTAAACAATGGCGCAATGGTGTGGTGAACATGTTTGTCCACAGGCAAAGCAATGGCCATAAGGGACAATTGCGTCACTGACCTGTTTGCTTGTTGCTCCAATATATATCAAATTAAATGGGATGTACTTCATTATAGGTGACTAAGGTATGTATAACATGCAAAGTGTAGGTAAGTAAAATACTATTTTTTGGGAGACTTCTGTGCTGTAACCTGCTGTGGAACATGAGTTGAAGTAGTTAGCACATAAGAAGGACAAAGTTTACTGTAATGAAGGTTGTGTATGCATCAGATAATGACAGAGCTTACATTGGATCACATATGGTGTTTATGGAACTGGATATGATCACTTATAGTGACACAGTACTTAAGGTGAGTATTAGTAGAAGGAATGTGAGAAGACAATGTAACAGGGGCAGAGACAATAGTACAAGAAGGACCAGGGTTGTTGTGTAGATTAAGCAGCTTAATAGCAGAGACTGATTGTGCATTGGCGGGTAGTGATTATTTAAGAAGGTGTGCAGAGGCACTTGCTATTGCATGGGCCTAACAGTGCTCAAATGCCTGCTAAAAAGCATCAGCAAGGGTTAGATATAGTGGAGGATTGACCATGACAATGTCAAATGTGTGCTCTGACACATATGAGACAGTTAAGAACCTTTGAATCTATAATATAGATCATGTTTATACCCTTGAAGTAATGTATATGAGATTTCATAATTCCATATTAACCAAGGTCCAATAGCTTAGTGGTAGAGCACCCAGTGCATCTCTGGTAGGTTTTGGGTTCAATTTCTGGTTGTGTTGTTCTTTTCATGCAGGTGTTGTGCAGTCAAATTCTGACAGACAATAAGTTGAACTATGTGGAGAGCATCAGATAACACCTTTAATGAGTCAGTGGAATAACACAAACTAGGTAAATAAACACTTTATGTGTATTACAATTCCTGAGGTATGAAGGATGAGTCTTATGTAGAGCCAGGATGTAATGATCAATTGCACCATAAGTGTGGGAACCCATCAATCAATACAAAGTGATAAGAAAAAGAGCCCATAATGTGGGGTTAGGGGTAGGTTTTGTATACAAAGCTTGTTATGTCCACTTTAATCACATTAAAGCTGCTTGTTACCAGTAACAAAATCCATTAGAAAGTGGAATTCAAACCTAGCTAACATGACTTGGCCAAACAACCAAACAAAAGATCATCTTATCAGTTGCCTGATTTGATATTGATCTGATCAGTCAGTTTTATCAGCTGTTAATCAAGCATTAATTTGATTATTTTATAGTTGTTTGTTTATCATGATGAACTATGTTTTTACTGCATTACAAGCACATAGTTTGATCATATTAGAGATTCATGATTAGAATCCCCATTATTGATAACAGGAGCATACTCAATAGAAGCAACATATTTACTGTATGTGTTCTGTTCAAATTTTGTTTTCCATTTTGTAAACTAAGTAAGTAAGTGTACACACCAAAATCACTGTTGTCCTACCCCTGAAAAGGTGCTCTACAACTATTATATAAAGCAATTTCTTTTTATGAAAGTGGCTTACTGCACTCTATTGGTTTGGGGTTAATCTATTGTTGCCTATAACTCCCAAAAATATCAACTGAATCTATCAAGTGTACAACTATTCATTTATTTACACCAAACTTGCTTTATGCATCACATTCAAATCTGTATTTTGCATTTTGAGGCTTAAGTAATTAAGTACAAGTGTTGCAACAAATTTTGTCATGCTGAGAGAATGATGTTCTGTGACTTTGGTCTCTACCATATAAGGCAATTTCCTTATGTGGAATTTTTTATTTGTTTTGTAGCTCTTGAATTGAATCAACCTTATTGTGTGTGGTAAGTATAACTGTAACAATTTACTGTAATGACATAACAAAGTATTTGTAATGACTATAAGAAAGTGTTTGTATTGACCATTATAAGTATTGTAATGGATATAAGAACTGGTTCTAATGATCATTATAAAGTGTTCTAATAACCCTATAAAGTTGCTTTTATGATAGTAACAAAGTACTGTAAAGATCATAACAACTTGCTGTAATGACCATAAGAACCTATTATATATAACAACACACTGTGATCATCATAAGAATGTGTGTGTATTAGGCATTATGTGGGCCATTAGAATCTACTTAATAATTATAAGGAAGTATGCTAATAATGTTACAAATCACTGTAATCCCCATTAGAATCAGTTCAATAACCATTAGAATCTGCTCTATTGACTATAAGGGTGTATACTATGCTTGCTGTAAGGATGTATTCAAATAAGCATAAGCATCTGCTCTATTGGCTATAAGCACAGGCTGTTACAATTTCTGAGGTACAAAGAATCATTCTTATATTGGAATTCTATGTAACACTTGGTGTTGAGCTCAATGAGGAAGGTTGCTCCCACAGTATTCAAATACTGATAAGCAGTGATTGTATGCTGTGGCTAACACAAGCTATCTGAGTTTGAAATCATACTTACTGCCATCACACGACTTGTGTCAACACATGTAAATAAATGGTTTGTGGGCTGCTGGTGGGCACTTGTAATGCTTGATGTTATTCATTGAAGTATGCTTATGTTTTGAATGATTTTTTGTTGTTATATTGGCATCTGGACAATGTTTCAAACACTTTGATGTGTTGCTTGTATGTTACATTCACAATATATAAGATCAAATAGTTTGCATAAGATCCTAGGAATTGGCCTTGACTACCAGTGCTGTTATATATGATAGTCACTTTATACATTGTTTTATATATTCCAGTTAGTAATGAGCACTCTTAGCTAACTGTTCCATGATTTACTTTATTCAGTTCAAAAATCTTTGATATCTACAAAGAAATGTTTCCTAACAATTATAATAACATTGAATATATAATGTTGTGATATGGTAAACATCCAAATTGCAAAGAATTGTTCTTTGTTCATGATAATGTTTATACTCACACACTCGATCAGTGATCTAAGTCTTCAAACATAATATAAAAAGTTGATCACAGCATATAAAGCAAGTTGGATTGCAACTGCATAAGGTGAAACTTTAATACATGCTAACAATGAAAGTCAAACAGTATTATAAACTACTTATTATAATAAGTCTTATAACACATTCTCAGTCCCCAAAATGTCTGGACATTCGGCAAATTTTTGGCTGTGCACTCGTGCTCGCCAATTCCGGCAGGACCCCGCCATCAGCCGCGTCTCATGTTCTCCATGATGATAATACATACAACATCAAGTATTATTCCATTCAAAAGCTATTAAAAAGAAACTGTAGTCATTCTATGCATAAAGGGTCTATTGTACTAAAAAAGAGTTTTGTCTCTAAAAAGCTTTTACATGCTATAGTAATAAGTATAACACTGTATTATTTATTTTATTGTAATAAACAAACAAAAGGCTAGCATTAACTACAAACACATGCTTTGATATCACATGAAGTAATACTAATGACCATATGAAGCCACTCTTATCATGGTAAGAGATTACTCTAATGTTGATAAGAAAGTGCTTTAATGATAGTAAGAAACTACTCTAATGGTAATAAGAAACTTCTTCCATTGCTGACAAGAAAGTATTATATTATTCATAAGCAAATGCTATTGTAATTACAGGCATAACACTACCAATAGCCAGACTTCTAAGTCATTGCTGCTCACTGTGCATTTAGGTGCTCACTGTGCACTTAGGTGCTCAGTACAATTAGGCGCCCCAGAAGACCAGTATGGATTAGGTGTGCCAGAATGGTAAGTGCCCACCTCTCGGTTTTCATAGTTTTAGAGCTGGTGAGAGCAAACCTTGGCCAATTGTCATGAAACATATACTTGCTGAATCCCACAGGCTAGGTGAGTCATGGTGTACCCATTTTGTAAAACACAACAGGGTTTCAAAAACCTGTTGGGTAGAATTAGGTGTGCTGAAACCATAGGCACCCACTACTTGGCTTTTGAGCTGGTGGGCGCAAAAATGGCCCAATGGACATGAAATGTGGACCCCTAAATCCCAGAGGCTTGGGGAGTCAGGGCATGCCCATTCCATACACAATGATGGGGTTTGCAAATTGAACCCAACTGTAGTCCCATAAGTGTCCATCCAATAATGGATGCACTAAGGAGCACAGCAGGGAGGTGTGTGGTCCACTTTTGGGGGTGCACAGTCTTCCAGAGGCCCATGGGTAGGGATGTGGCAGCATCAAGGGGTAGGGGCAGTGGGGCAAAGCGAGTGGGCAGGCACAGACAACCTATGTCACAATGTGCTCTGTCACAGTCTTCTGGTTGGCCTAGGACGATCCCCTGGTGGCGGGAGCCACAACACCATGTGACCACATGGTTGTATCAATTGCGGAGCAATCAGACCGGAGCACAGCTCCAGCCACACTTCTTTTGTTCCATTGTTCCTGTGGCCAAGTGGCCCTTGTTCTACTTTTGGACTCTATTGTTCTTTCCTCTATTGTTCTGCTATAGGAATGCTTTCCCCTGCTCATGTATATAAAGAGCTTTGTAGTGACCCTTTAATCCACACTTCTGTGACCCACTTCGACTTCAGCCCCACTTGTGGCATTCAGTCCCTCAGTGCTAGTCTTATGCAACTGCTCTCTGCGTTGTCTTTTGATACGCATATCGTCCCTGATCTTTTTCAGGATCTTAAGCTGATCAGCAGCTGCAGGCATTGCAGACATTGGATTGATCTGAACCTGAATCTCAGGATGGTACCCTTGATGCAGGAAAAAAGGGGAGTGCCTGGTTGCAGAGTGAACTCAGTTGTTCAGTGCAAACTCTGTAAGCAGCAACTGCCTTGCCCAATCATCCTGTCTGTAGCTTGTGAAAGCATACTGCTTGATCTCCTGATTCTAGCACTCTGTCACGAGTTGACACGGCGTCTAGCCGTTTTTTAATTTTTTCCTTTTCGCGGGCTCGAACCCGCAACCTCTGTACTACATACCCGATATGGACTCGTCGCTATCTACTGTATGATTAGATTAGATGGGGCGGCAGTGCACGGCATAGCTTGTGCTCCGCTGACACAGCCTCTCTAACTCACCGGCCCCCGGGGCCATGTCAGCATGCTGTGCACGGACCAGCTGCGCACAGACCAGCGCGCACAGCCTGCCCTTATCTCCCCATGTATATAAGCCGGCCTCTGCTGCCCTAGGGACCTCAGTTTCGACCTCTTGTCCCTAGATCAGTAAGCTCTCCTGTACTTACTTCCTTTACTTACTAACTAATACATTCTTGTCCCTAGCCTTAGGTTTGAGCCTCGCTCACCATCGCTTCGGTAAGAACTAAGTCGAACGCCCCCAGCGCCTTGTTTGGTTTTCTCCTGTCGCTTGACCCTAAGTCACGACATTAGGTCGAAACTCCTCACCGCTGCCGGCATTCACCGGAACACACTCACTTTCTCACTTCCTATAGGTCGGGTGGTGCGCACCCCTACTGTACCCTACGATACGTAGATAGCATACGATACATCGCCACCACTTAAGGGACAAACTCTTCGGTATCTGCACTTTAGTGGGCGATACTTGTCCTCACGGACGCGTGGCTTAGGTTCCTGCTGCATAATAGTCAAAAGCAGTACTGGGCCCCACATGAACTGCGAACCCTAGTGTCTTCTCGGGCACCGTAGCGTAAGCTAGCGTAGCACGGCCTTTGTAGTACGCGTACCTTCCCGTCCTCTCTCCATCCATCGTGGCTGCCTGTCAAGACCAGATCCATGCATTCGACTCTCAGGATCTCATCAACGTCTACATTCCAGACGGCCCTGAGACTATCCTCTACCGTTGCGAGCAGCAGCCGTGCCCAAATCGGACACCCCGATCGATCGAGGAAGATTACCCTCGTTACAAGGCGATCCGACGAGCGCAACATCTGCTCGGTCCTCAAAGCACCCTTGCATCTCGATCCACCTTGCAGCACTCTTGCCCTGTCTCCCCCAGCTCCTGCCTCCCTCAAACTGTCGTCGATCCAGGTCAAACGCGAGGAGATCTCCCTCCAGACCCTGCGCCAGAGCCTGAGCCTGAGGAGGGTGACAGTGAAGAAGGAGTCTCGGAGTCCGAGTCCACGGATCCTGCTCGGCCCGCCTCGCCGACAGCGCTCGCCCCCACGTCAGCAGTCCCTGACGTACGTAACCCCTCCCCCGAACTTTCTTCGGCGCCTTCACCGCCAACTCCGCCGAGAGGCCGCTCGAGCACTCGCTCCTCTTGAAGTTCGACCAGCGGAAGGCCACCACAGCCGCCTCCGCCCCCGCAGCGTCCTCCGTCCCCCCTGACGCCGATAATGTCATCCCCCGCAGCTGCCCCCGACAAGGAGACTTTGAAGCTTCTCCTCCCACTCCAATACGACGGCAAAACGTCATCGAGTGCAACCGGTTCCTATCACAGCTGCGCATCTACTGGCTGATCAACACATCGTTGACCACCATTGAGCTTAAGGTACAGGTCGCACTAAGCTTGCTCGATGGAGACGCTCGTGCCTGGGCCACTCCTTACTTCGCCCAGCTCGTGTCGGTGCAGATAGGAGTGCAAGGGGCCACGACCCCATTCGCGAACGAAGCGGCCTTTGCCACCGCCTTCAGGGCCCGCTTCGGAAATCTCGACAATGAGGCGGCAGCACAAGTAGAGCTGGCGAAGCTCTGCGCGGACAAATCGGTCCGTGAAAAACGCACTGCGGTGGAGTTCTCCGCGCTATTCAAGGGTCCGGCGGATCGCTCTGGGTATGGGGACCTGGAGCTACACGACAAGTACCTGAGCGGCATCCCCTCCCGCGTCTACCGCAAGATCGAGCTTCACCACGTGGTAAGCAGCTGAGAAGCGCGCCACTGAGGTCGAGCAGATCCTCGACATCAGCCGGGCCCGTTGGCCCGAGCTGAACAACTTCTTCTCGACGCGGGGTCGAGGACGCGGAGGGGCACGTGGTGGTGCACCCCAATCTCACGCAGCTTCGGCCAGCATCAACGCGGCCGTCGGAAAAGGCAACTTCTCCGGCACATGCTTCAGCTGTGGGAAGCAAGGGTACCGACATTTCGAGTGCCCCAATTGTAAGGACAAGCCTTACACGAAACGTGCCGACGCGCGGGCTATGGTTGCCTCGGGATCCACCCAGGCTGCGACAAGCGCCCCTGTCATGACATCACCCTCGGCAAGTATAAGTGCCGCTTCAGCGAAGTCCGAGCAATCGGAGCTGGCGGTCTTAATGGCACAGGTGAAGTCGATGCGCGAGGAGCTCGAGCACTATCGGGCGATGAAGGAGGAGGGTTTTTGATCCGGTCCGCGCTTCGTGTCGCACGCATCGGGCCGCGTATATCCTGTAATAAATATGATGTATTGTCGACTGCAATAGTGTATGAGTTGGACCAGGGGTCCCAGCACTTTCACATCCCAGTTCGACTCCAAGGGAAAAGACGGCACAAGGACATAATCGCTATGGTGGACAGCGGAGCCACCACAAAGTTTATCAACAAGCGATTCGTTATCGAAAACAAGATGCAGACGCGGAAGTTGAAGGACCCAATTCCGCTGTACAATATCGACGGCACCCTCAACAAAGATGGAAGCATCTCGGAAGTAGCAGTGCTACAGATGCACATAGGAGAACACATCGAGAAGACAGTGTTCACGGTCACGGACATCGGTCCAGAGGATGTGATCGTTGGGTTGGATTGGCTACGCGAGCACAACCCCGAGATCGATTGGGAGAAAGGCTCCCTCAAATTATCACGATGTCCTGAAACGTGCAGTGCCAGGAAGACTGACCGAATGGAGCAAGCAGCGACTGCGCGTGATACGGGGGTCAGGCCCACGGCACGCAGGCGTTCGCTGAAGTCCAAACGGACAGTCATAGGTGCCTGCCGGAGTAAGGTACTCCCGGACTTCGAACCCAAAGAAGATCCGGTGGAGGTAGAGTGGGATGAGGCCGATTTGATCGAAGCCTGGGAGCAAGGCATCACGCTTCCTGGCGCTCCTCAGCTGTTTGTCGCAGCAGGACATACGTACTCCCAGCTGTTCGCTGAGGAGGAGATCAAAAAGAAGGTCGTTAAGACCGCTGAGGAGTCGGTACCTAAACAGTACCACGAGTTTCTGAAGGTCTTCTCGAAGGAAGCATCAGAGCGGTTACCCAAAAGGAAGCCGTACGACCATGCGATCGAACTCGTGCCCGGCTATTCGACATTCCATTCGAAGGTGTACCCCCTGTCAAACAACGAGCAAGAGGAGCTTGACAAGTTCCTTGAGGAGCAACTAGCGAAGGGCTACATACGGGAGTCGAAATCGCCCATCTCGTCCCCTTTCTTCTTCATCAAAAAGAAAGAAGGGATACTTCGACCCGTGCAGGACTACCGCCAGTTAAACGCGATCACCGTCAAAAATCGCTATCCGCTGCCGCTGATTGCCGAGATGGTAGATAAGCTGCGCGGAGCCACGCTCTTCACCAAGTTCGATGTTAGATGGGGCTATAACAATGTTCGGATCAAAGCCGGTGACGAATGGAAAGCTGCCTTCGTAACTAACCGGGGGCTGTATGAACCCCTGGTGATGTTCTTCGGCCTCACCCACTCCTCCGCCACTTTCCAGGCAATGATGAACGAGATCTTCCATGACCTCATCGTTGGTGGCAAGATCCTCGTGTACTTGGATGACATCCTCATCTTCTCTACCAACAAGGAGGAGCACGAGAAGGTCACGCGCGAGGTTCTTCGTCGCCTTTAGGATAACGACCTATTCCTGAAGCCTGAGAAGTGCGAATGGGATGTTCCCAAGGTCGACTACGTCGGCTATGTGTTCGGTGGCAATGAGGTAGCGATGGATCCCGCAAAGCTAAAGGGAATTAATGAGTGGCCGGTACCCTGGAACAAGAAAGACGTTCAGAAGTTCCGAGGGTTCTCCAACTTCTACCGCCGCTTCATTAAGGACTTTGCTAAGATCTCGCGACCACTCGACCGGCTCACAGGGAATGACCCATGGCATTGGGGCGAAGAGGAACAACATGCCTTCGATGAGCTCAAGCGGCTCTTCGCGACGACTCCAGTCCTAGCGCTGTACGATCCTAACCGAGAAACGCGCATTGAGGTTGATGCCTCAGGCTACGCCACCGGCGGCGTGTTGATGCAGAAGCAGGATGATGGCAAATGGCACCCTATCGCCTTCAAATCTCATGCTATGGACCCTGCCCAGCGTAACTACGAGATCTACGATAAGGAGATGCTCGCGATTATTGAGGCGCTAGACGATTGGCACCACTATCTTGAGGGGTTACCCAATCAGTTCGAGATCGTAACCGATCATAAGAACCTTGAGTACTGGCGTACATCCCAGCATCTCACGTGTCGTCAAGCACGATGGTCGCTGTTCCTGGCTCGCTTCGACTTCCGCATCACGCACAAAGCCGGAACGTCGAATGGAAAGGCTGATGCCCTCTCCCGCCAATCCGACCATCAAATCAGCGATGAGGACAATAACACCAATCAGGTGGTTCTCAAACCAGAGTGCTTCTGCATCGCCTCCGCCAGGCGCGGTCATGCCTCGGTGACGGCCGATCAGTCGCTTCTGAAGCGCATCAGGGAATGTTCGGAGAAGGATCGGGAGGTGGCCGAGGCGCTTGAAAAGGTGCAGGACCTCGGGCCGCCCCGGCTGCAAAGGGGTTTTGAGGAGTGGAATGCCGAACAAGGGCTCCTGCTGTTCCGTGGGTGCGTGTATGTTCCAAAGAATGCGGAGCTCCGGCGGGATATAGTCAAGATCCACCACGACTCGCCGATCGCCGGTCATGGCGGTCGCGCCAAAACTCTGGAGCTCGTATCACAGAATTACTGGTGGCCTGGAATGTCCAAGTTTGTCAATGAGTACGTAAGCACCTGCGACATGTGCAACCGTACCAAGACATTCCCAGCCAAGCCCCAGGGTCCGCTGAAGCCAAACGAGATCCCCGAGCGCCCATGGCAGATCATCACGACTGATATGATCATCGGCTTGCCAAAGTCTGATGGATTCGACTCGATCCTGGTCACCGCCGACTGCTTTACCAAGCAGGTCCACTTCTCGGCCTGTCATGAGACCCTGATGGCAGAAGGTGCGGCAGACCTGTACATCCGCGATGTGTTCAAGCATCATGGGGCCCCGGCCAAGGTCATATCAGACCGAGGTCCCCAGTTCGCTTCAAAATATCTCCATGCGGTGTACAAGGGACTAGGGATCGAGCCGGCACTGTCTACAGCGTTTCATCCTCAGACAGACGGCCAGACTGAGCGCTGGAATCAGGAGATCGAGCAGTACCTGCGTGCTTTCACAAGCCACAGGCAGGATGATTGGGCGAAGCAGTTGCCGCTCGCGGAGTTCGCGCTGAACAACTGAGTTCACTCCGCAACCGGGCACTCCCCTTTCTACCTGCATCAAGGATACCATCCTGAGATCCAAGTTCGGATCAATCCAATGTCCGCAATGCCCGCTGCCGCAGATTGGCTTAAGATCCTGAAGGAGATTCGCGATGACACGCGCTCTGCGCTCGAGCTGTCAGCCGAGCGCATGAAAGTGTACTATGATAAGCACGTGCAGGAGGCACCAGTCTTCGCGCTGGGGGACAAGGTCTGGCTTGATGCCCGAAACCTTAAGCTGAAACAGCCGAGCAAGAAGCTCAGTCCCAAGTGCCTTGGACCTTATGCCATGCGGTGAAAGCTTGGAGATCTGGATTATGAATTAATCCTGCCGAAGTCGGTGCCGGTGCACCCGGTATTCCATGTCTCCTTGCTCAGCAAGTACACATGTAGCGATATCCCGGGCCGGGAGCCGGAGGAGCCGCCTGCGATCGAGGTTGAGGGCAATGAGGAGTACGAGGTTGAGCGGATCAAAGATTCGCGGATCTTCCGGCGTCAACTGCAGTACCTCGTCAAGTGGAAGGGTTATGACGACTCGCATACGTCATGGGAACCGGCGCGCAACGTTGCCAATGTGCCGGCCCTCATAGCCGACTTCCACCAGAAGAATCCGAATGCCCCTCGTCGACTCAATGCTGCTGTCTTTGATGGTCTCAACTTTCAGCCAATACCTTCGCCGCTGACTGAAGCACGATGCCGCTCCGGGTGGGAGATGGGCAAGGGCGCCTCGCATGAGGTCATGTGCCGTTGAGGGAGGGGTAATGTCACGAGTTGGCATGGCGTCTAGCCATTTTTTAATTTTTTCCTTTTCGCGGGCTCGAACCCGTGACCTCTGTACTACATACCCGATATGGACGCGTTGTTATCTACTGTACGATCAGATTAGATAGGACGGCAGTACACGGCATAGCTCGGGCTCTGCTGACACAGCCGCTTTGACTCACCGGCCCCCGGGGCCGTGTCAGCATGCTGCGCATGGACCAGCGCGCACAGCCTGCCCTTATCTCCCCATGTATATAAGCCGGCCTCTGCTGCCCTAGGGACCTCAGTTTTGACCTCTTGTCCCTAGGTCAGTAAGCTCTCCTGTACTTACTTCCTTTACTTACTAACTAATACATTCTTGTCCCTAGCTTTAGGTTTGAGCCTCGCTCACCATCGCTTTGGTAAGAACTAAGTCAAACGCCCCCAGCGCCTTGTTTGGTTTTCTCCTGTCGCTTGACCCTAAGTCGCGACACTAATCGTCTAGTGCCTCAATGATCGCAAGCATCTCCTTATTGTAGATCTCATAATTATGCTGGGCAGAATTCATAGCATGAGATCAGAAGGCAACAGGGTGCCACTTGCCATTGTCCTGCTTTTGCATCAACACGTCACCTGTGGCGTATCCCGAGGCATCAACCTCGATGCGCGTCTCTCGGTTAGGGTCATACAATACCAAGACTGGTGTTATAACAAAAAGTCATTTGAGCTCATCAAAGGCGCACTGTTCTTCTTTGCCCCAATATCATGGGTCGTTTCCTGTGAGTCGGTTGAGTGGTCGTGAGATCTTAGCAAAGCCTTTAATAAAGTGGTGGTAAAAGTTGAAAAACCCCCAGAACTTCTGAACATCTTTTTTGTTCTGAGGTACTGGCCACTCATTAATTCCTTTCAACTTTGCAGGATCCATTGCTACCTCATTGCCACCAAACACATAGCTGACGTAGTCAACTTTGGGAATGTCCCATTCACACTTCTCAGGCTTTAGGAACAGATCATTGTCCTACAGGCAGTGGAGGACCTTGCGCGTGATCTTTTCATGCTCCTCCTTATTGGTGTTGAAGATGAGTATGTCATCTAGGTACATGAGGACTTTCCCGCCAATGATGAGATCATGGAAAATATCATACATCATCGCCTGAAAGGTCACGGGTGAGTTGGTGAGGCCAAAGAACATCACCAGGGGTTCATACAGTCCCCGGTTAGTCACAAAAGCAGCTTTCTATTTATCACTGGCTTTGATCTGGACATTATTGTATCCCCATTGGACGTTGAACTTCATGAAGAGCATGGCACCATGGAGCTTATCCACCATCTCGGCAATCAGTGGCAAGGGGTAGCAATTTTTGACCGTGATCACGTTCAACCAGCGATAGTCCTGCACGGGTTGAAGCGTCCCTTCCTTCTTTTTGATGAAGAAGAAGGGGGATGAAATGGGCGACTTTGATTCCTGTATGTAACCCTTCACCAGCTGCTTCTTTAGGAACTTGTCAAGTTCCTCTTGCTCATTGTTTGGTAAGGGGTATACCTTTGGATGGAACATTGAGTAGCTGGGCATGAGTTTGATCGCATGATTGTATGGCTTTCTTTCAGGTAGCCGTTCCAATGCTTCTTTAGAAAAGACATTCAGGAACTCATGGTACTATTTGGGTACTGACTCCTTGGCAGTTTTGATGACCTTTTTCTTGATTTGCTCCTCAGTGAACAGCTAGGAGTACATATGCCCTGCTGCAACGAATAGCTGAGGAGCGCTGGGAAGCGTAATGCCTTGCTTCCAGGCCTCGATTAAGTTGGCTTCGTCCCATTTGACCTCTACTGGATCTTCTTTGGGTTCAAAGTCTGGCAGTATCTTACTCCGGCAGGCACCTATGACCGACCGTTTGGACTTCGGCGAATGCCTGCGCACTGTGGGCCTGTCCCCCATATCACGCGCAGTCACTGCTTGCTCCATCTGGCCAGTTCTTCTAGCACTGCATGTTTTGGAGCATTGTGATAACTTGAGAGAGCCTTTCTCCCAATTGATTTCAGGGTTGTGCTTGCGTAGCCAATCTAACCCAACAATCACATCCTCCGGACTGATGTCTGTGACCATAAACACCGTCTTCTTGACGTGTTCTCCTATTTGCATCTATAGCACAGCTACTTTCAAGATGCTTCCGTCCTTATTCAGGGTGTCATCGATATTATAGAGCAGAATGGGCTCTTTTAGCCTCTGCATCTGCATCTTATTCTTTACAATGAATCGCTTGTTGATAAACTTTGTGGTGGCTCTGCTGTCCACCATAGTGATTATGTCCTTGTGCCGTCTTTTTTTTGGAGTTGAACTGGAATGTGAAAGTGCTGGGACCCCTAGTCTAACTCGTACACCATTGCAGAAGACAATACATCGTATTTGTTACATGATACTCACGGCCCGACGCATGCGGCACAAAGCACAGACCAGATCAAAAACCCTCCTCCTTCATGGCCCAATAGTGCTCGAGCTCTTTGCGCATCAACTTCACCTGTGCCATCAAGTCCACCAGCTCTGATGGTGCTGAAGTGGTACTTACACTTGCCGAGGGTGAAGGGACAGGGTAGAGCCCGAGGCAAGCGTAGCCCGCATGTCGGCGCGTTTTGTGTAAGGTTTGTCCTTACAGTTGGGGCACTTGAAGTGTCGATACCCTTGCTTCCCGCAGCCAAAGCAACTACCAGGGAAGTTTCCTTTTCTGACAGCTGCATTGATGCTGGCCGAAGCTCTGTGTGACTGGGGCACACCACCATGTGCCCCGCTGCGTCCTCGACCTCAAGCTGGGAAGAAATTGTTCAACTCAGGCCAACAGGCCTAGCTGATGTTGAGGATCTGCTCGACCTTGGTGGCACACTTGTCAGCGTCTTCCCACATGGTGAAGGTTTCAAGCTCAATTTTGCGGTAGATGCGGGAGGGAATGCCGCTCAGGTACTTGTCACGTAGCTTCAGGTCCCCATACCCGGAGCAGTCTGCCAGACCCTTGAACAGCATGGAAAACTCCGCAGCAGTGCATTTTTCACAAACCGACTTGTCTGCACAGAGTTTGGCCAGCTCTACCTGAGCCACTGCTTCATCATTGAGGTTGCCAAAGCGGGCTTTGGAAGCCATGACAAAAGCTGCCTCATTTGCAAAGGAGGTCATTACTCCCTGAACCCTGAGTTGCACTGATACGAGCTGGGCAAAGTAAGGAGTGGCCCAGGTGCAGGCATCACTGTCAAGCAGGCTTAGCACAACCTACACCTTAAGTTCAATGGTGGTTAACGACATGTTAACCAGCCAGTAGATGTGAAGTTGCGACAGAAACCTATCACACTCAATGACGGTCTTGCCATTGTATTAGAGCGGGAGGAGGAGTTTCAGGGTGTTCTTATCAGGGAGGAACACTGGTGAGGACATTACCGGCAATGAGGGGGACAGAGGACTGCCCATGGGTGAAGATGGCTGTTGTAACTGTCCTCCAGGCGAACTTTGAAAGGAGCGAGTGCTCGAGTGGCCTCACGACAGCAATGGTGGTGGAGGTGACGGAGGAAGTCTGGTGGCGGGGTGACATATGACAGGGACTGGAGTTGAGGATGGGATTGCTGATGACAAGCTGGCCCAAGCTGGACTCAGGCTTTGGGTTTCCTTCCAACCGTGGTCCCAAGAAGGGCTGGGTGATCGCTTAAGGGGTCACTGCAGACTCTGCGATTGCCTCAGTTCTTCAAGGGAGATTAGGATCTCCTCATGCTTGACCTGTACTGGTGACAGGTTGGGGGATATGGGTGCCTGGGGAGGCAGGTCAGGAAGGAACAGGAGTGACATGGCGAGATGTGGATCTCGAAGTGCCAGTGTATCGAAGTGCCGGGCCGCAGGGGTGCTGGACTTGTCGGATGGGCATGTAGCGCCCTTCCTCGGTAGTAACGGACCGCGGAGTATGATTAGGGCATGGTTGTTAATCACAGATGAAGAAGGGAGCTTGATTCCCGTTGCTTTCTGGATCGTTGCAGGAGACGTTGATATGACCTACGAAACCCTAACCCCTAACCTGGGTGCGACCTAAAGGGACTAGAGAGACGGCTTATAGTCTAATGAGAGGGGAGTTAGCAGCAAGGTGTCCCGCGGTTCGAGTGCACACGAGAAACGCCTTCGGAAAAGGTTACGAACGCTAGGGAAGGTGCGAAGTGGCTTCGACACGTCGTCGAAGCTACTCGGAGGCTGTGGAAAGTTAGCGACGCTCGAAGCTCGGCAGAGCTCTTCGATGTATCGTAGAGAGAAGGGACACGACTCGAAGGGGGGGGACTTAGCTAGGACGCGGTTCGCAGTTTCTTCGACAATCGTCGAAGTCGAAGGGTTCGTCGAGACTGTATCGACGAGTAAACGCGGTGGACGAGGTTTCGAAGTTACGCAGCGAGGGACGAAGTGACGCAGTTGAAAGCTTAGACGCGGGGCGAACTCGCCTTATGAGCTCTGAACTCGAGGGGGGGAACGGATCTGTATTTTTGGGGAGAACTACGACAGATTTTATACTACACAGGATGCTACGACTATTCGAGAGTGGCATACGGGTACAAGGGGCTTTGCATTGTTCCTCAAGAACCTGCCTCACCGAGAGGCACATACCAAGTCCATTGGTAGAGTGACATCATGCCGAACGCGGAAATGAAGAGCAACATATGGCCACTTCGGACCGGTAGCCGTCGTGAAGGCATGCCGCGAGGTTCGATACCTAATCGGGAAAGACCGGCTACTTCGGTGTGGCTTGGAGCGAAGCGTGCGCTTGGCCGAGCGGCGTCAAGTGGCCCTATTGTTCGCCGAATGCGGAAGACGTTCCGAGATCTACGCACGAGGCATCGGGAAGACCGTGCCGAGCTTCGAGTAAGCGTCGCGCACCGTCGAAGGTGTCGAAGAGCGTCGAAGGCGGAATCGAAGTGTTGGGAGACTAAGTCGAAGTGCCGGGCGGGATGCGAGTGCCGAAAAGAGGTGAATCGGGGCCCAGAGGGGCTTGGCGCCTATCATCTCCTCCCTATTGAAATTTGGACCGCCCTCGGTCCTCCACGTGATGCGAGAAGCGCGATGGTCGTGAACGGATCGAAGCGGCCTGGCAACCCGTGTGGACTTCGAACGCCACGTGGTCGGCGCTAAATGCTGGTCGGAAAGGGGTTATAAGCAGGGTAGACTTAGCCTCATTTTCCCCATCCCATCGTTCCTTCGTCGCTACCTCGTCGCCCTCTCTCGTATACTCGCTGCTTCCACGATGTCTGCTCGTTCCGCTACCCCTGCGTCGACTCCCTCGCTCGTCAACCGCCGCCTCGCCTCTCTGCTTGTGGTCCTCGAGGCTCCGCCGACCGCCGACGCCACGCTCAATGTGGTCAAAGAGTGGGCTCAAGACTTGTCGCCTCTCGTCGTAAGTTGCTTGTAATCTGCATAACCCGACTAACCGTTTGTTTCCGAGCAGCTCGCCTATCGCAAGGCTCTGGGCGCCATCCGCGACGAGGAGACGGAGTTGCGCGTCGCCGCCGCCGTCAAACAGCTCGCCGAGCGGGCGTCGGAGTCGTGGGTCGAGTGGGCGCGCGGGGACTGGCCCGAGCTCGCGACCACCATCGACGCCGAGGTCGAACGACGCCTCGAAGAACAGAAGCGCCTCGCCGAGGAGGAAGCACGACGCGTCGAAGAGGCCGCGAAGCGTGCGAAGGCCGCCGAGGAACACCGCCTCGAAGACGAACGGCGTCGAAAGGACGAAGAGGACCGTCGGAAGCAGGCCAAAGACGAGCGTCGCGCACAAGAGGCCGCCGATGAGGAGTTGGCGAGGATCGCGGCCGCCGAGGGGCTTCTCGATAAGGGGAAAGGGCGCGCTAGAGTCGACGAGGAGGTCGCTGAACTGTCGGACGACCCTTCGATCGTAAGTGTTTTCTTCTATCGTTGTTCGATGACTAAACTCTTTCGTAGAAGACTCCTCGGACGGTCGAACGTCCGTTCGCGATGACCGAGGTCGACATGGCCGCCGCGGCGATGGAGAAGCGCGAGGCCGGACAGAAGGTACGTTCGACCCTCCGTCAAAGCGGTTCGATGCTAAATCTTCGACAGTGTGACCGTTGCGCCGGCTACCGCTCGGCCCCGGTCGATTGCGTGTGGGCCGAGAACGCTACGACCTGTGAGAGGTGCGCGCAGTCCCAGCAGGGATGCTACTTCGACAAAGTGTCTGTGCTTGGGAAGACCAAGAAAATGCGCGGCGGGGGATCTACCACCAAGAAGCGCAGTAAGTCGTTTCTTTTTGTCCTAGGCCTTCGCTGACGACTTCGTAGTTCGGCCGGCCTCTCCTGGGCCTTCGGTCGCGGACGCGAGTGGTTCGAAGAAGCGCCGAGTCGACGAGCCTCTGCGCCGACTTCTACGACGGCCTCTCGATGGGGCCAGCCGCCTGGGGCTCGAGCAGGACGACCTCGATGCGCTCGACCTCGACGACGAATCTCGGGGGATCATCTGCGTCATCCGCGAGGAGCGCGCTCACATCGCGCACCGTCGAGCGCTCCTCCATGACATGGACCTCGACCTCCAGAAGATGGAGAAGGCCGCGCTTGCAAAGGGCGGAATCGGTTTCGTGCGCGGGGCTGTCGACGATGAGTAGGCGATGGCGCGGGTCGTCCTGTATCGTAGTTGTCTTCTAGTCGTAGAACATTGCGTAGATGGTCGAATGGACAATGCGGCCCTTGGCCTAGATGAAACCTAGCGGGAACTAAGAAAAACAGGAAATGAAAATAAGGGTGTTCGAAGTAAGTCGTAATATGATCGAAGGACATAGAAGGAAAAACCGAAATGTTCTTAGCAAGGGAAAATGGACTTAATGAAAATATAGGCTCAGTTTGTCATCACAGCCTAGGAGGACTTGTCTAAGGTGAGCCTCCGCGCAACAGTCGAATCGAAGCGTTCGTAGAATGTCGAACGATGTCGCGACTATCGAGTTGAATCGAGGGTAGTCGTACAAGGGATGGTCTAAAACGTAGGAGTGGATCAAACATATCGCATAACGTGAGAGCAGGAATGGAGAGAAGAAAGTACGTATCGTGTTGTACAAGTAATAAAAGGGAAGATCCTCTATTCGTCGCGTTCTTCAGCTTCTTCGACTTCATCATCGTTGTCGTCGCCTAGCGAATTTGATAGTTCGAGTTCTCGAAGACGCTCGGTCGAGACATCTTCGAGATCTTCGGGAATTGGTATGGATTTGCGCGCGAAGTACGGAATGACGCGGAATGCTGCGATGGGTCGATCGAGGACTGTACCGTCGAGTTCGCACACGATGTATGCGCCGCCCTTGTTGCGCGAGACAACGATGAGGGGGCCTAGATATCGCGGGCGCATCTTGCGGTTGAGGGACTTCTCGATCTTCGTGTTGCGTATGAGCACTAGGGCTCCGCGCTTGAAGTCGAAATCCTGGATTGAGTGCTCGTGCTCTTTCTCGAAGTGAATTGCTGCAGTCTGACGTGCTTCGTAGACCTTCGAGTGGAGTTCGGTGACTTGCTCGACGCGTTTCTGAAGCGCAATGGCCCTACGGGCGATGAGATCGGTCGTCGAAAGGACCGAAGTCGGTGGTGGTTGCAGATACGTAGCTTCGACGATGTCGAGAGGAATAAGCGGATGGGTGCCCGTAACAGCGAAATAGGGTGAGCAGCCCATGCGTTGTCGAGTCGTGATGCGCTCGGACCAAAATACAAAATACGCAGCTTGGGACCATTTCTTCTCATCTCCGTCGGCTGTCTTGAACAAGGCTTGTCGCGTGCTGAAATGCGGACATTCGACGAGACCGTTCGCCCTCGAATTGTACCCACTGATTCGAATATGGTTGATGTGGTACTTCTTCGAAAGGTAATCGGCCGCCTTGATGAACGCCGTACCGTTGTCGGTGACGATCTCACTGAGTGCGCCCCATCAACAGAGGATGTCTTCGAAGATCCAGTCGGCGAGGGCCTTCGCTGTCTCTTTTCGAAGCATTCGAAACTCAGGGTAAGTCGTGAGCGAGCATCTACCTTGGACCAAGTACTTGTATCCGCCCGAAGCCGGCATGTGCATTGTGTCGATGTGAATTTTCGCAAAGATGGGGGCTGGTACTGCGACGGTTGGAGGAATGAGGATTTGACGCACTTGTCGAGACTGGCAGATATGGCACGATCGAACGAACCAGGCGATGTCGGCGTAGTGGAACGGCCACCAGAATCGTTCGTTGACGAAGGCTCGGGTTGCGTAGATTCCTCGATGCGCGGTGCGGTCGTGGCATTCTCGAAGTATTCGAAGGCGATCGCCGGGCTTGACGACTAGCTTGTGTGCTCCGTGACTGTCCTTGCGCCAGAGGGTGTCGTTGTCGAGGAAGAATTGCATGCAGTACTTGATGAATCCTTCGTAAACGCTTTCGGAGATGCCGTCAGGCTTTGCTAACGTTCGATGAAATTCAAGCACGTCGTCGAGCTTCGCATCAGCGAGTTGTGCTTGCTCCGATCGAGGCACTAGCTCGTAGCTATCCTCCTCCCTATTGAAATCTGAGCCGTCCTCGGCTCTGTCACTGGTGAAGACGGCGAGCGAAGGGACCGGTGGGAGGGGCTGAATCTGGTGAATGAAAGAATGCATCTGGTCGATCCAATCGTCGAACTCTTCGTCGACCTCGTCTTCGATGACATCACCGGGTTGAGCTGTGCGTCGAGAGAGACCGTCGGGGCCGTGCATTGTACCGGGGACATGGACCAGCGTGAAATGAAATGTGAGAATCGAGACGATCCACCGGTTAATACTTGCACTTGGGGCTATGTCCGGATTCTTCAGCATACCCTTGATGTACCGAGCATCGACTTCGACGATGAGGTTCTGCACGCCGATGAGGTAGAGTCGAAGGGATCGTAGTGCGCGGAATAGGCCGTAGATCTCGAGCTTCGGCTGCGAAAACCTTCGTTCGCGATCGTTGAGCGTAATCGAGCCGAACCTGCTGTAGTAACGGACCCGCGTGTTGGCTTCGTCGCACTGGCAGAGGTGATATCCGACAGCGATGAACGACGTGTCGACTGCGAGAATGACGGGAGAGGGGGAATCATAACTAATTGCTCGGAGTGTGGGGGATGAGAGTAGCGCGTCCTTGAGGTCTTCCTGCGCCGCGATCTGCTCCGGACCGAACTCGAACTCGACGTCCTTCCTCGTGAGGCGTACGAGTGCGTCGGCGCGGTGAGCGAAATTACGGATGAAGATTCGAACGACACCGATGGTTCCGAGGAACGCTCGAACATCGGATAGAGTAGCGCAGGGACCCCAGTTGCGTATTGCTGCGACGCGAGAGTCGTCGGGGAGGCGTCCTTGAGGAGTGCAGCGATGTCCTACCACCATGATTTCTCGAGCGATGAGGATACTTTTGACTCCAGAGAAGGTACCTCCAGCGTAGCGCATTCGAGTGACTATGCGGTTCATGTTTTCGAAATGCTCCCATACAAAGCGTCGAATGCCGGGGTTCGAAGGGAGCCGCTCGTCGTCGTAGTCGGATTCGGGACCTTTGACGGGAACATCGTCGACGTAGGGCACCGTAACGTGCGGAATCTCAGGCTGCAGGATGTAGGTGACATCGTCGTGGAAGATCGGGACTGAGTTCGTCCAACCCATCGGGAGTGTGACTAGGCGCATGGCTCCGTAGGGTGTCTGGAACGTCGTTAGATCTCTCGAAGACTCGGCGATGAGTCATTCGTCGTAGCCGACGTAGAGGTCGAGCATGCCGCTGCATGGTCTTCCTCCGAATTGTTCTGCAAGATATTCGGGTGTCGGCGGTACACCGGAATGTTGGATCGTGACTGCATTGAGGGGCTCGAGTGAATGGACGAGTCGAAGCGATTTACCGTCCTTCTTGACGACACAAAACCACCGCGATCGATACGACGAGTTCGACGGTTCGTAAACTCCGGCGGCGATCTTTCGCTTGATCACCGCGCAGACCTCGTTGTAGATCCCGGGCGGAATGGGGATATTCTTTTGCACCCAGGGCGTGTGAGGAACGACGGGGAAATCAACGGGGGGGAAGTACTCAGGCTTGAAGCATCCGCGCTCGTCGTCGGTCCAGGCGAAGGCTTCGTTGTGCAAGCACATGAAGTGGTGGAGGACTCGACACTCTTTGGGAAGTAGGAAGTCGCCGTCGTGAAGCTTTTCGGTCATTTCGCAGCGTTCGAGGGTGTACCGACCGGTAGGTTTGAACGGCGGGGGGTCGGTCGAAAGCTTGGGCATGATGGAGAGAGGGTCGCCCTTGATGTCTCGAAGTATACGAAATTGTTCGGGGACGGCACCAAGGACGGGTCGAGTTTTGAGAGCGACAGGCTTGTACTTCTTCTTCGTCGCGGCGAGGATCTTATGTGTCGAAGGGGTAGAAGTCGATGTCATCGAAGGAAAGGGAAGAATTGAGTTGGAAAGCTGCGAGATGGACTTCGTCGGAACGGGAGCTGGGGGAGTCGAAGCAAACGGAGCTGAAAATAGAAGAGTCGAAGCCCACGTCGAAGCGTTCGACGGAGCGGCATTAGAAGCTGTACTGTCCGAGGCGTAAAGAGACTGCAAATATGAAGAAACGGAGGTGCATGCGGAGAGGTACAGTGACGAAACAGCGTTCGGAATCGAGGAGTCAATAGGAGCGACGAAGGAAATACTCGGGTTTACCCCATCGTAGTCGATGACTAGCGCGGCTTCTCCTTGATCATGGGGAATCAATTCCTCGAAGCGAGAAAATGCGATTTGCGACACCCGAGAGGATGCTGCCGGCTTCGCGATCTTCCTCGCGCATACGTCGGAATCGTGACGGTTTCGCCGGTGTTTGGACAGAGGATCGTAATGGTCTGGTTCTCGTCGGCGAAGTTCTTGATGACGCTCTGCGTGAGCACATCGAAGGGCCGGCCGAGGAGAATGTCGTATGCTGCGTTTCGAATGACGTGAGCCTGGAGATACAATACGATCTCACCGATGCGGAAGGGAATGTTTCGAATGAGTCCTAACGATCGGTCCACCTCGCCGTTCGCCGATTGCATGTTCAGCTGGATAGTAGGATTGAAGAGGAGGTTGAGGCCCAGACAGACCTCTTCCGACATGGCGACGATCTGCGAACCGGGGTCGACGATGCATTCGATCTGCTCTTTGTTGTCGACCAACGCGATGATCGAACGAATCGCGTTCGAATCGCGGGCAACGGTGAATTCTGCGGGGTGCTCGCCGTGCGGGATGTGCTTCAGATAGGTTTCATATGGGTCGGGGACGATTGTAGCACCGGGTCCCAACGTTGCACCTGAACACGAGAGCTGGTTGACGGCCGTGACCTCGTCGGCGCCGATTTCTACGATGTGGGCCGACGCGACGGGTTCCGTCGAGACTCACTTAGGGGTGACGGCGTCGCGGTACTTGTTTTGAACGTCGGGCGCGATTGACAGCAACTCTTCTGGGGTCAGCGTGACGAACGGCGACTTCATCGAACGCTGGAAGATCTCTTCGGCGAGCTTCGGCTGGATAACGGGGACGATGGTCTTGTACGCTGGTTCCTTGCCCTTGTCGTTCGAGGGCTTCGGCGGAGTTGCGAAGTTTCGAACGTTCGGTGGGGCGTAGATTGCGTCGCGCGCGTTTGCGAAGGGGTGTACTGGTGGTGCTGGGGGAGCGGATGTAGCGATAGGTTGAGACGTGGATTGCGCAGGCGGCGAAGGTGGTGCGGGCGATGCTGCTGGTATCGTTGGAGGCGGAGCCGTGCTTATCGAAGTGCTCGAGGGTGCCGCCACTCCTTTCGATGTACCAGAGCTAGAGGCTTCCGCGCTTCTCGTGACGACTGGCGTCATGGGCTTCTTCCACTGTAGAATCTCGACGCCGTCGAAGACCTCCCTGCGCTTCCGAAGCTGAAGGAGTTCTCGCTCGAGCGCCTCAATCCTGCTGCTGGTGTTGAGCGTGAAGGTCTGCATAGTCGAGCGATCGTCGATCTCGAAGAGCATTGTCAGAGCGGCGGGTGCTGCGGGATTTCTTCTATGCCACTCGTAGATTCGATCCCGTATCGTGAGACCAGGGATAGTGCGGGGGCAGAAGCTTCCGTTCGGAAGGACGATCTTGCCTTCGGTGTTACGCTTGCACTTGCCGTCCCGGATGTCGATCTCCGCGAACTCGCAGGTGCCTACCCTGCAGCCACAATTGCCACAGTAGTGGCACGTCTGTTCAACTCCGCTGTTCTCGTGGATGTGGACGGCCGCTTGTTGTCTCGGTGCGGGGGCGTGGTTGTGCGTAGCGTGTGTCGTCGGCTGGATGAGTGTTGCGATCGTCCTCGACAGGCTTTTGATGATCATCGAGATGTCTTCGGTTTTGATCATTCCGGGGGGCACCGTTGTCGAAGTGTTCGACGTCGAAGCAGTAGCTTGGTTAGCCGCTGTCGTAGGTGTGCTCGATGTACCGTGTAGGATGAACGTAGCCGCCGCGTGAATCTCTGCCATGGTGTACAGGTCGTCGGCGTAGTGATCGGGATGCTTGAGATGCAGTCGGGTCTCGAGCCGTGTGAGCAACGCTGGCTGGAATCCTCGAAGAAATGCGCGACTTTGCTCAATAGTGGAGAGCCGATGCTGTGCGATGAGATGTTTCGTAATGGCCATGAAGTCGCGGTAATAGCAGCCTAGGTCTGCCGCGTTGTGAATCCCGATACGGGCGCGTTCTCCGATGAGCTGGTCCATGTCCGCCAGCGACCACTTTCTTGTATCGTCGGCGCCAGGATAGAGTGCTCGTACGTCGGCTTTCCAGTCGTTGTAGCTCTTGGCTACGTCGATAAAGGACTCGATGGTTTCCCACAAGTCGGCGACGTCGATCGAAGGATACCGAACGGCCCACTGTTTCTTGGCTGCTTCGTCGGTAATCTGACACCGGGTGAACAACGCTTTGAGGTCCTGGAAGTAACGCCGAAGCGAACGGACTTCCGACGGGTCGAAGCTTGGTGCCATCGAATGACCGCGCGGGGGCATCAATGGTGTGTTCGTGTTCTGGCTCATGTTCGTAGTGTTGATAGGAGCTGGGCTCGAAGAGGACGAGGTAGTAGTGGAAGGAATCGTAGGTGCGGGCGGTGCGGGGTTGGAGTTCGAAGCTGCATTCGAAGGTGCTAATAGTGGCGGAGGTGCCAGGTTGGATGAAGGTATGACTGAAAGTCGCGAAGAGGATGCGATGGGCGGCTGAGCGTGGGCGCGAAAAGAAGACGGAGTCGGAAGTACGAGATTCGAAGTAGCTGGGATGGGATCCTCGGGTTCGGGCGAAGAACTGGATCGTTCGAAAAGATCAGGAGTCGAAAAGTCGTAGTCGGAAGTAGTGAGGCCTAGAAGCTCGGGGGACGAAGTGTGTTCTTCGGCGGTCGAAGGGATTGGTTCTTCGTCGAAGTCGTCCTGGAGTTCTTGGTCTATCTCGTCTTCTTCGTCGCGGTCGAAGTCACCGGGGATTGTTGGAGAGGGAGTCGATTGCGTTCTAGAGGAGCTGTCGAGGTTCTCAGCGGCGCTGCGGCTAGCAGCCTCACGCGCTTGCGAGCGGGTGACTACTGGAGACGTTTTCGGAAACCCGAAAGCGGCGAATTCTTGCCTGAAATCCCCTCGCGGTGGGCTCCAGAAATGATACGACCTACAAAACCCTAACCCCTAACCTGGGTGCGACCTAAAGGGACTAGAGAGACGGCTTATAGTCTAATGAGAGGGGAGTTAGCAGCAAGGTGTCCCGCGGTTCGAGTGCACACGAGAAACGCCTTCGGAAAAGGTTACGAACGCTAGGGAAGGTGCGAAGTGGCTTCGACACATCGTCGAAGCTACTCGGAGGCTGTGGAAAGTTAGCGACGCTCGAAGCTCGGCAGAGCTCTTCGATGTATCGTAGAGAGAAGGGACACGACTCGAAGGGGGGGGACTTAGCTAGGACGCGGTTCGCAGTTTCTTCGACAATCGTCGAAGTCGAAGGGTTCGTCGAGACTGTATCGACGAGTAAACACGGTGGACGAGGTTTCGAAGTTACGCAGCGAGGGACGAAGTGACGCAGTTGAAAGCTTAGACGCGGGGCGAACTCGCCTTATGAGCTCTGAACTTGAGGGGGGGAACGGATCTGTATTTTTGGGGAGAACTACGACAGATTTTATACTACACAGGATGCTACGACTATTCGAGAGTGGCATACGGGTACAAGGGGCTTTGCATTGTTCCTCAAGAACCTGCCTCACCGAGAGGCACATACCAAGTCCATTGGTAGAGTGACGTCATGCCGAACGCGGAAATGAAGAGCAACATATGGCCACTTCGGACCGGTAGCCGTCGTGAAGGCATGCCGCGAGGTTCGATACCTAATCGGGAAAGACCGGCTACTTCGGTGTGGCTTGGAGCGAAGCGCGCGCTTGGCCGAGCGGCATCAAGTGGCCCTATTGTTCGCCGAATGCGGAAGACGTTCCGAGATCTATGCACGAGGCATCGGGAAGACCGTGCCGAGCTTCGAGTAAGCGTCGCGCACCGTCGAAGGTGTCGAAGAGCGTCGAAGGCGGAATCGAAGTGTTGGGAGACTGAGTTGAAGTGCCGGGCGGGATGCGAGTGCCGAAAAGAGGTGAATCGGGGCCCAGAGGGGCTTGGCGCCTATCAACGTCGACTTGCTTCTGGATGTTGAAGGTGTGCTCAAGTCGAGAGCAGTCGAAGAATTTGTCAGCCACAGTGATGGGGGGGAGGAAGGGGAGGTACTACGAAAGGCCATTGTAAACTAGCTTACACCTATAGCGCCTGAGATGACACTAGGGTTTGCAGTTTATGTGGGGCCCAGTACTGCTTTTGGCTAGTATGCAGCAGAAACCTAAGCCACACGTCCATGAGGACAAGTACCATCCACTGAAGTGCAGGTACTGAAGAGTTCATTCCTTGAGTGTTGATGATGTATCATAGGCTATTTAAGTATAGTAAGGGTGCACACCACCCAACCTATAGAAAGTGTTAAAGTGAGTGTTGGGGTTCTGAGGAACACCGGCAGCTATGGGAGTTTTGACCTAATGTCATGACTTGAGGTCAAGCGACAGGTGAAAACCTAAAAAGCTGGGGGTGTTCAACTAGATCTCACCAAAGCGATGGTGAGCAACGCTCAAATCTAAGGCTAGGGACAAGAAATGTATTAGTTAGTATAGATAAGTAAGCAGATACATGAGAGCTTGCTGACCTAGGAACAAGAGGTCGAAAATAAGGTCCCTAGAGCAGCAGAGGCTGGCTTATATACAGGGGAAGATGAGGGCAGGCTGTGTGCACTAGTCCATGCACAGCTGGTCTATACACAGCATGCTGACATGGCCCCGGGGCCGGTGAGTCAGAGCAGCTGTGTCAGCGGAGCCCAAGCTGTGCCATACACTGCCATCTGCCCATCTTCAACAGCCTGGTACAAAAAGATACAAATTCTGGACATTTTGACCAGAATCAGACAGAAGCTAAATTTTCTCTGGACATATCAGGCCAAAACACGAAACTTTCTGCCATACAAATTGACCCAAATTTGAGAAATTGGGATCAGGGTTCCCCTCCTATATTCAGGGGTCCTTTTGGACCCCTCAAATTGACACAGACTAGGTTGAAAGTGACTTGGGCCTACCTTACCATAAGGCAGCGCGTGTCACAACTTGGTACGGCATCTAGCCATTTCAAATTTTTTCCTTTTTGCGGGCTCGAACCCACGACCTCTGTATTACATACCCAATATGGACACGACACTATCTATTATACAATTAGATTAGATGGGATGGCAGTGTGTGGCACAGCTCGGGCTCTGCTGACACAGCCACTCTGACTCACCGGCCCCCGGGGCCATGTCAGCATGCTGCGCACAGACCAGCTGTGCACGGACCAGTGTGCACAGCCTCCCCTAAACTTCCCCTATATATAAGCTGGCTGTCGCGACTTGAGGTCAAGCGACAGGGGAAGACCTGAGAGCTGGGGGCGTCTGACTAAATCTCACCAAAGCAATGGTGAGCAGTGCTCAAATCTAAGGCTAGGGACAAGTTGAGTTAGCATAGGAAAATAAGTATGTACAGGGGCTTACTGACCTAGGAACAAGAGGTCAAAACTGAGGTCCCTAGGGCAGCAGAGGCCGGCTTATATACATGGGGAGATTAGGGCAGGCTGTGCACGTTGGTCCGTGCGCAGCTGGTCTGTGCGCAGCATGCCGACGCGGCCCCGGGGGCCGGTGAGTCAGAGCGGCTGTGTTAGCGGGGCCCGAGCTGTGCCGTGCGCTGCCGCCCCATCTAATCTAATCGTACAGTAGATAGTGACGCGTCCATATCAGGC
>NW_020169833.1:1767252-1772949 GCF_002117355.1 Postia placenta MAD-698-R-SB12 | reverse complement strand
CACGGACCAGTGTGCACAGCCTCCCCTAAACTTCCCCTATATATAAGCTGGCTGTCGCGACTTGAGGTCAAGCGACAGGGGAAGACCTGAGAGCTGGGGGCGTCTGACTAAATCTCACCAAAGCAATGGTGAGCAGTGCTCAAATCTAAGGCTAGGGACAAGTTGAGTTAGCATAGGAAAATAAGTATGTACAGGGGCTTACTGACCTAGGAACAAGAGGTCAAAACTGAGGTCCCTAGGGCAGCAGAGGCCGGCTTATATACATGGGGAGATTAGGGCAGGCTGTGCACGTTGGTCCGTGCGCAGCTGGTCTGTGCGCAGCATGCCGACGCGGCCCCGGGGGCCGGTGAGTCAGAGCGGCTGTGTTAGCGGGGCCCGAGCTGTGCCGTGCGCTGCCGCCCCATCTAATCTAATCGTACAGTAGATAGTGACGCGTCCATATCAGGCAGGTAGTACAGAGGTCGCGGGTTCGAGCCCGCGAAAAGGAAAAAATTAAAAAACGGCTAGGCGCCGTATCAAGTCGTGACATTACCCCCCCCTCAATGGCGCATGACCTCATGCGAGGCACCCTTGCCCATCTCCCATCCGGAGCGGCAACGTGCTTCAGTCAGCGGCGAAGGCATTGGCTGAAAGTTGAGACCACCAAAGGTAGCAGCGTTGAGTTGACGAGGGGCGTTTGGATTCTTCCGGTGAAAGTCGGCTATGAGGGCCGGCGCATTGGCAACGTTGCGCGCCGGTTCCCATGACGTATGCGAGTCGTCATAACCCTTCCACTTGACGAGGTACTGCAGCTGACGCCGGAAGATCCTCGAATCTTTGATCCGCTCAACCTTGTACTCCTCGTCGCCCTCAACCTCGATCGCAGGCAGTTCCTCCGGCTCCCGGCCCGGGATATCGCTACGTGTGTACTTGCTAAGCAAGGAGACATGGAACACCGGGTGTACCGGTACCGACTTCGGCAGGATTAATTTGTAATCCAGGTCTCCAAGCTTTCGCCGCACAGCATAAGGTCCGAGGCGCTTGGGACCGAGCTTCTTGCTCGGCTGTTTCAGCTTAAGGTTCCGGGCATCAAGCCAGACCTTGTCCCCTGGCGCGAAGACCGGTGCCTCCTGCACGTACTTGTCGTAGTACACCTTCATGCGCTCGGCCGACAGCTCGAGCGCAGAGCGCGTATCGTCGCGAATCTCCTTCAGGATCTTGAGCTGATCAGCGGCTGCAGGCATCGCAGACATCGGATTGATCCGCACTTGGATCTCAGGATTGTACCCTTGATGTAGGAAGAAAGGGGAGTGCCCGGTCGCGGAGTGAACTCGGTTGTTCATTGCGAATTCCGCGAGCGGCAATTGCTTTGCCCAATCATCCTGCCTGTGGCTTGTGAAGGCGCGCAGGTACTGTTCGATCTCCTGATTCCAGCGCTCAGTCTGGCCGTCTGTCTGAGGGTGGAATGCTGTGGACAGCGCCGGCTCGATTCCCAGTCCCTTGTACACCGTATGGAGATACTTCGAAGCAAACTGGGGTCCTCGGTCTGATATGACCTTGGCCGGGGCCCCATGATGCTTGAACACATCGCGGATGTACAGGTCTGCCGCACCTTCTGCCGTCAGGGTCTCATGACAGGCCGAGAAGTGGACCTGCTTGGTAAAGCGGTCAGCGGTAACCAGGATCGAGTCGAATCCATCAGACTTCGGCAAGCCAACGATTATATCGGTCGTGATGATCTGCCATGGGCGCTCGGGGATCTCGTTTGGCTTCAGCGGACCCTGGGGCTTGGCTGGGAATGTCTTGGTACGGTTGCACACGTCGCAGGTGCTTACGTACTCATTGACGAATTTGGACATCCCAGGCCACCAGTAATTCCGCGACACGAGCTCCAGGGTTTTGACACGACCACCATGACCGGCGATCGGCGAGTCGTGGTGGATCTTAACGATATCCCGCCGGAGCTCCGCATTCTTTGGGACGTACATGCACCCGCGGAACAGCAGGAGCCCTTGTTCGGCATTCCACTCCTCAAAGCCCCTTTGAAGCCGGGGCAGCCTGAGGTCCTGTACTTTTTCAAGTACCTCGGCCACCTCCTGATCCTTTTCCGAACACTCCCGAATGCGCTTCAGAAGCGACTGATCGGCCGTCACCGAGGCATGGCTGCGTCTGGCGGAGGCGATGCGGAAACGCTCCGGCTTGAGAACTACCTGATCGGTGTTATCGTCCTCATCGCCGATCTGATGGTCTGATCGTCGCGACAGGGCATCAGCCTTTCCATTCGACGTTCCGGCCTTGTGCGTGATGCGGAAGTCAAAGCGAGCCAGGAAAAGTGACCACCGCGCTTGACGACGCGTGAGATGCTGAGATGTATGCCAGTACTCGAGGTTCTTGTGATCGGTAACGATCTCGAACTGATTGGGCAACCCTTCGAGGTAGTGGCGCCAGTCGTCTAGCGCCTCAATGATGGCAAGCATCTCCTTGTCGTAGATCTCGTAGTTCCGCTGGGCAGGGTCCATAGCGTGAGATCTGAAGGCGATAGGGTGCCATTTGCCGTCGTCCTGCTTCTGCATCAACACACCTCCAGTGGCGTAGCCTGAGGCATCAACCTCAATGCGCGTTTCTCGGTTAGGATCGTACAGTGCTAGGACTGGAGTCGTCGCGAAGAGCCGCTTGAGCTCGTCGAAGGCATGCTGCTCCTCTTCGCCCCAATGCCATGGGTCATTCCCTGTGAGCCGGTCGAGTGGTCGCGAGATCTTAGCGAAGTCCTTAATGAAGCGGCGGTAGAAGTTGGAGAACCCCCGGAACTTCTGGACGTCTTTTTTGTTCCGGGGTACCGGCCACTCATTAATTCCGTTTAGCTTCGCGGGATCCATTGCTACCTCATCGCCACCGAACACATAGCCGACATAGTCGACCTTGGGAACGTCCCATTCGCACTTCTCAGGCTTCAGGAATAGATCGTTGTCCTGAAGGCGACGAAGAACCTCGCGTGTGACTTTTTCGTGCTCCTCCTTGTTGGTAGAGAAGATGAGTATGTCATCAAGGTATACGAGGATCTTGCCACCGACGATGAGATCGTGGAAGATCTCGTTCATCATCGCCTGGAAGGTCGCGGGGGAATTGGTGAGGCCGAAGAACATCACCAAGGGCTCGTACAACCCTCGGTTGGTCACAAAAGCCGCCTTCCATTCGTCACCGGCTTTGATCCGGACGTTGTTGTATCCCCATCGGACATCGAACTTGGTGAAGAGCGTGGCGCCGCGGAGCTTATCTACCATCTCGGCGATCAGCGGCAAAGGGTAGCGGTTTTTGACCGTGATTGCGTTCAATCGGCGGTAGTCCTGCACGGGTCGAAGTGTCCCTTCCTTCTTTTTGATGAAGAAGAAGGGGGATGAAATGGGCGACTTCGACTCCCATATGTAGCCTTTCGCTAGTTGCTCTTTTAGGAACTTGTCTAGTTCCTCCTGCTCGTTGTTCGACAAGGGGTACACTTTCGAGTGGAACGTCGAGTAGCCGGGCACGAGTTCGATCGCGTGATCGTAAGGCTTCCTTTTGGGTAGCCGTTCTGATGCTTCCTTGGAGAAGACATTCAGGAACTCGTGGTACTGTTTAGGTACCGACTCCTCGGCGGTCTTAACGACCTTCTTTCTGATCTCCTTTTCAGCGAACAGCTGGGAGTACGTGTGCCCTGCTGCAACGAACAGCTGAGGAGCGCCGGGAAGCGTGATACCTTGCTCCCAGGCCTCGATCAAATCGGCCTCATCCCACTCTACTTCCGCCGGATCTTCTTCAGGTTCGAAGTCCGGGAGTACCTTACTCCGGCAAGCACCTATGACTGACCGTCTGGACTTCTGCGAGCGTCTGCGCGCCGTGGGCCTAACCCCCGTATCACGCGCAGTCACTGCTTGCTCCATCCGGCCAGTCTTCCTGGCACTGCACGTTTCAGGGCATCGTGATAATTTCAGGATGCCTGACTCCCAATCAATTTCGGGGTTGTGCTCTCGCAGCCAATCCAACCCAACGATCACATCCTCTGGACCTATGTCCGTGACCGTGAACACCGTCTTTTCGACGTGCTCTCCTATCTGCATCTGTAGCACGGCTACCTCCGAGATGCTTCCGTCTTTATTGAGTGTTCCATCGATATTGTACAGCGGAATTGGTTCTTTCAATTTCCGCGTTTGTACTCGATTCTCCGTGATGAAACGCTTGTTGATGAACTTCGTGGTGGCTCCACTGTCCACCATTGCGACTATATCCTTGTGCCGTCTTTCTCCTTTAAGGCGCACCGGGATGTGGAAATGCTGGGACCCATGGTCCAACTCGTACACATTCGCAGTCGCCAATACATTGTACAGATTATTATTACGCGGCCCGACGCGTGCGGCACGAAGCGCGGACCGGATCAAAAAGACTCCTCCTTCATTGCCCGATAGTGCTCGAGCTCCTCGCGCATCGACTTCATCTGTGCTATTAAGTCCGCCAGCTCGGAACTTTCCGATTTCGCTGAAGCGGCGCTTGTACTCGCCGAGGATGAAGCGACGGGGGCGCTTGTCGCCGCCTGGGTGGAACCCGAGACAACCGTAGTCCGCGCGTCGGCGCGTTTTGTGTAAGGTTTATCCTTACAATTAGGGCACTCAAAACGACGGTACCCTTGCTTCCCGCAGCCAAAGCATGTGCCGGGGAAGTCTCCTTTTCCGACGGCCGCATTGATGCTGGCCGAAGCTGCATGTGTCGTAGGTGCACCTCCACGTGCCCCACCGCGACCTCGACCTCTGGCCGAGAAGAAGTTGTTCAACTCGGGCCGACGGGCCCGGCTGATGTCGAGGATCTGCTCGACCTCAGTGGCTCGCTTTTCAGCGGCTCGCCACGTGGTGAAGGTCTCGAGCTCGATCTTGCGATATACGCGGGAGGGGATACCGCTCAGGTACTTGTCGCGTAGTTCCAGGTCCCCATACCCGGAACGGTCTGCCGGACCCTTGAACAGCGCGGAGAACTCCGCCGCAGTGCGTTTTTCGCGGACCGACTTGTCCGCGCAGAGCTTCGCCAGCTCTACCTGGGCTGCTGCCGCATCGTCGAGATTGCCGAAGCGAGCCTTGAAGGCAGCGGTAAAGGCCGCTTCGTTCCTGAAGGGGGTTGTAACCCCTTGCACACCCATCTGCACTGATGCGAGTTGGGCGAAGTAAGGCGTGGCCCAGGCGCGGGCGTCGCCATCGAGCAGGCTTAGCGCAACTTGTACCTTAAGCTCAATGGTCGTCAACGACGTGTTGATCAACCAGTAGATACGAAGTTGCGACAAGAACCTGTCGCATTCGATGACGGTTTTGCCGTCATAGCGGAGGGGGAGGAGGAGCTTCAGGGTCTCCTTGTCAGGGGCGGCTGCAGGGGACGACATTATCGGCGTTGGGGGGGACGGAGGACGTTGCGGGGGCGGAGGCGGCTGTGGTGGCCTTCCGCTGGCCGAACTTCGAGAGGAGCGAGTGCTCGAGCGGCCTCTCGGCGGAGTCGGCGGTGAAGGCGCCAGAGGAAGTTCGGCGGGGGGGTCACGTACGTCAGGGACTGCTGACGCGGGGGCGAACGCTGTCGGCGAGGCGGACCCAACAGAATCCTCGGACTCGGACTCCGAGACTCCTTCTTCACCCTCACTCTCCTCAGGCTCTGGCTCTGGCGCAGGGTCTGGAGGGAGATCTCCTCGCGCTTGATCTGGATCGGTGA
>NW_020169833.1:1697297-1765951 GCF_002117355.1 Postia placenta MAD-698-R-SB12 | reverse complement strand
AGGTCGAAACTGAGGTCCCTAGGGCAGCAGAGGCCGGCTTATATACATGGGGAGATTAGGGCAGGCTGTGCACGTTGGTCCGTGCGCAGCTGGTCTGTGCGCAGCATGCCGACGCGGCCCCGGGGGCCGGTGAGTCAGAGCGGCTGTGTCAGCGGGGCCCGAGCTGTGCCGTGCGCTGCCGCCCCATCTAATCTAATCGTACAGTAGATAGTGACGCGTCCATATCAGGCAGGTAGTACAGAGGTCGCGGGTTCGAGCCCGCGAAAAGGAAAAAATTAAAAAACGGCTAGGCGCCGTACCAACTCGTGACACTGTACTTACTTGCTTACCTTTACTAACTTCTACATTTTCTTGTTCCTAGCCTTAGGTTCGAGCCTCGCTCACCATTGCTTCGGTAAGATAAGTCGAATGCCCCCAGCTTTAGGTTTTCCCCTGTTGCTTGACCCTAAGTTGCAACAGCGCACTGGAAAGCAGACCCCAGACATGGATATCTGGAGCCGGCATAGGTTGAAGGAATTGTCCATCAGTCTGCTCTCAGGAAACTAGACTCTCAGGCAGGTTCAACCAGTGCGGACTCTCAGGCAGAGCAACACTTATCAATATCATTTTGTACTGAAGCGACTTGCACATCACTGGTTCACTGAACTAATTGGCTGCAAACCCATGTTATAGTGTTCCTCAAGGCTTCAGTAACCTCTTTCGTGCTAAGGGGCTCATTGACCGGTGGAATATGGATGAAGAGCACGGGCGTGGACTTCTTTGCGTGTGTGGCAGTGCGCTCGGACTCGGCGAGGGAGCAATAATTGATGAAGTCGCACAAATAGCGGCCAGCATCGAGCGAGAGAGCAATGTGCTATGAGACATGATGTAAATCTTCCGATACAGCATGTAGGCGTCGGTACACATACCTCCTGGCCAGTCGACTTGATATGCTCGAGTAGCGCAGGGCAGTCGATGGGTGTGAGCAACTCTTCGGGGGAGTCCTCGTAGCCGTTGCCGAAGCCGCGCACGGGCGGGTCACCCTTGTGCACGACGGGGCAGAACTTGCCGTCGGCATCGTCCTGATCATAGCCGTATTTGTGGCCGAGCTGCTCGAGACGGATGGGGTTGCCCGCGCGGCTCATGACGCCAACGTGCAGGATGAAGTCGTATCCATCAGCAGGCGGGGGTGCGACAGCAGACGCGGGGCCTCTGGGCGCAGGTACGACGGGAGGGCGGGCGTGCAGGCCGGGGACGAGGGAGAGCACGGCGTCATACAAGGTAGGCACCTCGAGGGAGGTGATGTGGACGGGCCGCGGGGCTGGGCCGGAGGTGTACGCGGTGGTGTTGTGGAGGGGCTTTACCGCGAGCCAGGAAGGGTTGACCTTGAAGGTGCGGAATGGCTAGACGGCGTGTTAGCGGGGTGGGATGAGTTGTGTGCAGGGTAACCTACGCCGTATCCCGTAACGAGCACGCGGAGGGCGCTGGGGTCGACGGGAACGGGCATGTCTGGCTACGTGAGGCATGGAGGGGCAGCAGCAGGTATTTATGCTGTACATGAGTAGGCACGGATAATGAGAGAGGCTGTTGTTATCTGGCATGGACGGATGCCGGAGGACGCCACCGGCGATCAACCCCGTCGATCGTTCCTGCCCAACGCGCGCAATTGACGCGTCTAGACACCGCCCGCACCCTGCCTCTCAGACTATGCAAAGCTGAACTCCTGCTTTACCATGTCCAAACAGTTGGAACTCGGTTCGTGCCGTACCTTTTATTTGCTGACTGTCGCTGACTATAAATCCTAGTGCAATGGTACGTGTCTTCTGGGGCGACTATAACCGTGCTGACGTCTGTATGTTCTTAAGCCCAGTCTGCTCTCGGAGTATTCCAGAAAAAGATATCAATTACCACTTGGATAACAACTGCTCTGATGTATCCATTCCCTCTGCGACACAGAAGTTTAAGAGTGGCACATCTTCGCGTTCCACACAACCCTCGATTTCGTCTTTGTTCACCCCAAACAGCAAAACCACGCGTTCAGACGCGTCCTTCTCTCAGACACCGCTCTCATCGACACAAAGGAACTCTAGGAAGAGGAGCGAAGTAGAAGACTACCGTCTGCCTGAGCAAGGGCACTCCAAGCGAAGCAAGCAGAGTCACTCTGACCGCCTGCAGTCAGCTGCCCCGCTTGCGGAACGCCTCCGCCCCAGCAGTCTAGACGAATTTGTCGGGCAGCCTCACTTGACTGGTCCTGGCTCCTTGCTCATGCACCTCCTAGGATCTGGAGCGACGGGCAGTATGATCTTCTGGGGCCCTCCTGGGTGAGTCGATTGCTCCGCTTCTGCTAATCCAGCCACATATATCTCAAATAATGCGCCACCCTGCGCACAGCTGTGGGAAGACGACGCTGGCTAGACTACTCGCCAAACGCACAGACGCCATCTTCAAGGAGCTCAGCGCCACGGATTCTGGTATCTCAGATGTGCGCGCTGTTGTCGAGGAAGCCAAGGGTGTTCTAGCCCTCACTGGCAGGCAAGCAGTGTGTCACAGGAAGTCGGGCAACGCTCACGGCGTCCACTAGACGAACAATCTTGTTTTTGGACGAGGTCCATCGGTTCAATAAAGCACAACAGGTGCGTTCTTGACGCGTACAGACTCACCAATGTGTGCTGACAGAAACAGGATATCTTTCTACCATTCCTTGAACAAGGTCATTTGCAAGTAAGAACTTTGTAACGAATCACCAACCGTTGGCTAAACGTTCTCAGTTGATAGGAGCGACGACCGAAAACCCATCCTTCAAGTTGACTGGTGCCCTGATAAGTCGCTGCCGGTAAGTAGCAAGCATATCAAGCGGCAAGGCTGCTAACGTCGTCGTGAACGTAGGGTGTTTGTCTTGGAGCGCCTTACAGACGACGACATTACGAAAATCGTCACACAGGCGGTTGAGCGTGTCTCGCCAACTCTGCAAAAGGAGATGTCGGAATTTGATCACGATGACATGGAGGACATACCTAGCTCACAACCAGAGATAGAGGACTCGATATCACATCCACCCTCTTCACTGCCGTCTGCCAATACCGCATCACAGCCTTGCCCTGCGTACCCACACCTCACGCCCAAGATTCTATCGTCTATCGTCTCGCTCTCGACCGGCGACGCGCGCACCGCACTTTCGCTGCTCGAGCTCGTGCTCTCCTCCCCGCCGGACGCAGACCCCGACGCGCTGCTCGCGTCACTGCGCCAGTCCGTGTCGACGTCCTACGATCGCACGGGCGACAGCCACTACGACATGATCTCCGCGCTGCACAAGAGCGTGCGCGGCAGCCAGCCGAGCGCGGCGCTGTACTGGCTCGCGCGCATGCTCACAGCGGGCGAGGACCCGCTGTACGTCGCGCGCCGCATGGTCGTGTGCGCGAGCGAGGACATTGGGCTTGCGGACAATCACGCGCTGCCTCTGGTACGCCTTGCGGCTTCTTGGATGCTTAGACACCGCTCACGCTTTGGTGTTCCAGGCCATGGCGACGCTGCAGGCATGCCAGGTGATCGGGATGCCGGAGTGCCGCATCAACCTTGCGCATCTAATCTCGTACCTCGCCGAGGCCCCGAAGTCGACGCGTGCGTACCAAGGGTACAATCGCGCGGAGGCGGCTGCGAAGATGGATCCGACCGTTCCTGTGCCTCTCTCGTTACGCAACGCACCGACAAAGCTGATGAAGGAGCTCGGGTACGCGCACGGCTATTGCTACAATCCCGACTACGCGTCAGTCTTTCCTGTTAGAAGGTGGATGCCACTGATGTGTGTGTCCCCCACTGCACAGGCACCCCGTTACGAATGACTATATGCCGGAGCAGTTTAGGGAAGAGGCGTTTCTCAAGTCTGCAGGTGATATCTCAGATAAGCTGTGGGACGAGGAGGCCCTTCGTCAATGGGAGTTAGAAGAAAACAAAGGCATATCTTGGGAGGGCAGGGCTGCAATATCTCAAACAAAGGCAAACAGTGATCCTAACAGTCCTTACGCACGAGGGCAGCGATCCTTCGAAGAATTCTAAACACCGTGCTTCCATTTACCACTACAAATACAATACATGTGTAACGGGAACACCAGAAACCTTATACATAATCATTCATGTCCACATGCGTTGACGACAGTTCCGTGCACCACACTGACATGGTATGTATACGGCATCGTGATATTTCGCAGGCTGGGCGATGTGACATTAGTAAACAAAGGCCAGGCACCAACTTAATTACGCACTGGTTCTTCCTCTTCCTCTTCATCACCGTCGGGCCTCCCAAAGTATGAGAAGCAAAGCTCTTCTCCTGGTGCGACATCGCGCAAGGTAAATATCGTCAGGAGAGGTTTATCTAAGTTTCCCTCGTCGATATAGCACGGATTGATGCTACAGTTTGGGTCACAGCTGTGATTCTGTGGGAGATTGTTAGTACGACATTGTAGCGTATGGGGCATCCACACGTACTAAATATCGAGTAAACTACAGAAAAGTTGACGTCAGCGATAATTTGGTAAAACAAGAGACGGCGTACGTTGCCCGCATGATAAGCATCAATAGTGAATTTGGGTGACCACTCTTCATCACCTCCTTTCAAATGCCAGAAATCAAGATCAAATAGATAAGTCCTGCCAAACTTGTTATATATGCTGAGAAACTAAAGTCAGTCCCAGCGAGTCGCACACTCTAATGGCAACCGCACCTTCCTCGCATTTCGGCCTCTGAATCTGTAATACATTCACCTGCATATACGCCGATGTACGTATTGGCCGGGATCTTCTTATCCCCAGCAAAGACACCTGGTCAATTACTGGTTAATGGCTCCCAGGCATCATCCTGAAATGTGAACGAACCCCAGCCTTTGTTAGGAGTTTTGCGGATGTTGATGGCGACCTCCCGGCCACGCTGGACTACCTGACGACGACGTGTGAGCAACCGAGCTATGCGGCAACGTGTAAGGCACATACTCTGTTTATACAATCGTCTGAGCACCTGCAATGGGAATTGCATTCGAAGATAGGGTATTCGTGCGTCCTTAGCCTTCGTCGCTCGTCGTAAATGAAACCCGTTATTCCGGTGTCTTCCAGGAATTGCCTCTGGCGCTTCATGCAGGCGCAAGTCTCAGAGTTCCGATCGCAGCGCCCGTTGCAGTCACAACCTTGCAGGTTCTCGAGGTCGGGTTTGGGGACGCCTTCCCCGTGCCACCTCTTATTCGAATAGTAAAATTCAAACGGAGGAGTCGACTCGTCATCGATATCGTTGATGATGCGGATTGGAGGTGCGTGCGGCTCGTCTTCGGCAGTGTTCTCAGTAATGATCGCTTCAAATATCAGGGCCTGCATGTTGCCGGCACGACGATGGTGCATGCCGAGTGCATTGATTCTATCCTGTAGATCATGAGGAATATCCTTAGACTTTGGATAGTACGCATCCATCTCTCTCCGCATCGCCGTATAATCATCAACCATGAGCTCCAATTCAGGGTCGACAGCGAGAGGAACAAAGCCAAAACGAGCCGCTTGTGGTCCGTGCTCTTCCGGAGTGATGATACGCGGACTGGAGTGTGAGAGCTCTTCTTGGCCAGGCGTCTTTGGGGGTGGTGCTGAATCGCCTGATGAGCTGCTTGAACGCCGTGGGGATGGGTGCGATCGTGACAACATTGTCGCATTATAAGCGGACGTGTGCGAACCCAAAACTCGCCGCTTAGGTGGCGAACTAAGATCAGTCTGGCCGTCAGACGGGATGTCCAGTAATGATACTATCTCTCGTTCTTCCTCCTCTTGTGACCAGGATCGGCGAGGCGAGTGTTCATGGAATGCCTGTGATGTGGGCAGTTCCCCAAAAGTAGCCGCACACGGATCGGGACGAGGTCTAGATAATCCCGGGTTAGACGTGCGTAGCGCCGATGTTTTGACACTGGCGGAGATATTTGTGAAAAGGTAGGACTTCCTTGAGGCTCTGCTAGCAAGACTCTCTGATTCCTCAGAGGAGCTCCTATGGCCGCTTTCTCCAATCGCGCCAAATGTAGAGATCACAGCCGACGCATACGACGGTGAAATGTGGACATCTGATACAAATAACACCCCAGATCAGCATTGACCACGAAATTATTTTTTCTTGTGAAGTGCTTACCCAACGCTGCATTTGTGGCCGATAACGGTGTGGTCCTATGGTCTTCTCGGGAGGGCTCTGACTTGATGACAAACAACGCATTGGGCTGAGAGACAAGCGCCGGTTCCTCATCGACGTCTGATGTGAGGTCAATCACCTTTTTCTGCGCCTTCTCATAGACTTCGTTGAGAATCTGTGCAAGAGATGATGAATGCAAAGTGGGCTCGTGAGGCGACATTGGCTTCGGCAGGCGACCAACACGCTGCAACAGAAAATGTGAGACTCAAGTGTAGACTCACACCGTCGTAGTTGACATACCGACACTGTAACTGGTGATGAGGCGCTCTTCTCCGCCTGTGGACCTGCGTGATTGCTATGGCTGGGAGCCGTTGCGCGTCGAGAGCGTGAGACATCCCTATACAAAACGTCCTTCCGCGATTTCTCCCATATGGACGCAGACTGATCACCTGTGGCGTCTGCCACGGGCCCAGCATCGTTTTGCGACATCACAGCACTCTCTGTTGTATCCATCGAGAAAAATTCGCTCTCCTCCCGTAGAGAAACTGAAGACGAGTCTACATTTCGGGGAAACTGCTCCTCAAAATCATGATTCCCACTGGTCTTTTTGCCACAAAACTTCGGAGATGACGCTTCAGTGTCTGGCATCGACAGGTCTTGCTCAGCGAGACTCATCGGAGATCTAAGGCTTCGCTCAGCACTTCCACTGCTTCGAGAGTGAACGTGAGACGTCGAGCGACTTTTAGCATGCAATTTGAAAACGTCTCTGAAGAATCCATTCGGCCCGCCGTACAGTGATCGAGATCCTTTCTTTACACGAGGTCGACCATAGGAAGCCTGCGACGTTACCGTCTGAGCGTTTTCTTCGATCGCATCGCTTGGTTCATTTTTGACCAAGGCGCCAGGATTTACATTTTCCTCTATTGCGGGCGTTAGGACGTCTCGCGATGCTGCTGCTGGACTAGGAGAGTCCGGCTGTGCGTCGGCGAAAGGTAGAGACGGGCCATCTGACTCTGGAGGCCCGAGAGGCTCGACAGAAGAGGCTTCGATTGAATCTGGAGGGAGCTCGATAGGTTCTTCGATAGGTTCTTCAACTGGTTCTGGAGATGCGACGTTGGAGCTGAGGAGTAGGGCAGGAGACCCAAATGATTGTTCGTGCATGGCATCCGGAGGAACTGACTGATAAGTGTCCTGTATCATAGCGTCCGCGGAATGCCTCGACATTGCAGGAGGGCTCGCGCCTAAGGGATCGAGCACATCGCCTGTATTCTCACCAGCGAGATTCTCGTCAGATGGTCCGATCTGTAGTTGGGAGCAGATGGACGACGCCAAGTTGGCATCTATGAGAAGACCGTCGTCGTCGTCATCAAACAGGACGATTGTACCATCCGGATCCTCCTTCCAACCGACGGCGGTTTTTGGCAGCGCTGACGGCGCATGACCCGAGGACACAGAGGGAGCAGAAGGCACTTGAATTGGCTTTAGACCGTCACTGTCTGTTATGTCAATGATGTCACCGGCAACGGTTAGTGGATGCTTCCGGGGCCGCTGTGCTACGAAAACGATGAGTTTATGTACTCCGATCGAAGAAAGAAACATACTAGAAACGGATTTGATGACTGCAGGTACATCGCTATCGGACGACAATACAATTGGATCTGCAGCAGTGCTTGAAATCCTGCAAGCTTGAGATGCTAAGTACAGTCAACGACACGCATATATCTAGTTATCTCAAGATCTTACCAGTAGGACGTGCATGTCCCACGCTGTGAGGAACCGAAGGTTGCACAAAGCCAAGCTTTCTCTTCTTCTTTTTTCTCTTGATCGGCAGACCTGTGAATGCATGCCATGATGAGAGCCCCCGACCAGGAAGTGTGCTGCATACCTTGCTCGCCTCCCTTCCGCACTACCACACCGTCGTCTGAACTATCTGCAGTTCGAGGGATGGGGATTGATGCCGAAGCATTGGCAGAACTAGCCGCCTGGTCTGCTTCAATTTCGCGAAGTAGGACAGAAGCATCGTTGGGTAAATCGTCCGAGGACGATGTCGAGGGGAGGACACTCCTTCGTCGCCTGCGTTGAAATTCGTCTATTGAGCTAAGGATGTTCTGCGCGTGACTGCTGCTGCTAGTGCCTGGCCCATTAATATCGAGTGCGGCCACACGAGCCGTGACCGGCTGGGTTGCAGAAATTGAACGGGGGAGAGGGAGACGCGAGGGCTCCACACCGGGCGGTGGCAAGACTGCACGTGTGTCAGGCTGTCGCGAAGAAGGTGGGCGACCGACAGGCGCACTCGCTGAAGCCGGCTGAGTCGCAGCAGGTGGCCGAGATATCTGAAACCTATTCGCCTTGCGCGAACGTACCGGTGACTTGAACGCGCTCCGTGGAGGGCTGGGGGTTCGTAGCGGTTCGACCAACAGCGTCACTGGTTTTTTCCTGGGCGGCTTTTTGCGTGCCACTTGTATCTGAACGACGGGACTGGCGAGTGGAGAAGCTTCCTGGTGCTGTTGTGGTTGAAAGAGGGAAGTAGACGGCCCTGCAGCACTCGCTGAACTGGGGACTGCGATGCCTACGTTAGGACACAACCCCCAAATGAAAGGTCTGCCTCGCACCTGCGCCTGCGTTCGAGCCACCAAAGGCTACGCCGTCCTGCTTTCCATGTTCATGGCTGAGCCTCGCTTTCTTCACATACAGCGACCTTCCAACCCCTACATCTCTGTTGCCCGCTCGGTCTTGCTCTGACGAGCTAGGTTTCCTCTTCCTCGGCATGAGGGGGGGTGATGGTTCAATCTCGTCTCGCATGTCTTGAGAGCTCATGCGCGAATCATCCTCCGAGGTTGAAGTCGCGGGATCTGAAGAATTGGCAGACGAGTAGTGATGAGCCTCGAGCGTCAAAAGCCGAGCGAACGCACCATTGGGCAAGATCGTCCATGCAGGGGCCGATTGGCCGGGAGGCGCCATTATCGAATCGTGGTTTCAAATGCACCGCGAGTTTAACACGATATCCTAGGGTTGCCGATGACTACGCATATAATAAGTGCACTATGTCTGTGAAGACGTTAATGAGTCCTCTGAGCATACTCGAGTATAGTCAACCGACCCGTGTATAGACGCCGCATGATGGCGCGGCCCCGACCTGCCATATTAGTAAGCCAGCCACAGTCCAGTGAGACATGTTGCTCAAAGATGTAGCTTGCCGTACAGCAGCTATCGTCAGCTTACAGTTGCATGTATACGAAGTATCCAGTCATATTTCACAGAGGATAGCCTCATCCCACCGTATAGTATACGAAGAACGGGCGTCTTACGAAGGTGGTCTCGAGTAGCCTCGAGTCTGATCCGTGTGGTCGATCAGTCGATCATGTCGAGGAGAGCCTGCAACACTAAGGGACACCCCACTATAGTGTAAACAAGCCAGAAAATATGAGGTATACAGTTTACTGATGATGATGGATACAGGTCGAGAGATGTTGGCACTAAGATAATTTTAGACGACAGATCTGGCTACAGGTCGAAAGCGAAGCAATTCAAATCCACGGGTGCATACGATGGAGATGCGGAGAATGTGCATCAAAGAAGAAGATGCGGGGAGTAGCAGAACGGTCGACGTTTGTATCCCGAAGTGTACGGATCACGAGCGCAACTCGAACGTCGCGAATGCAAGGTCGTACCCGCCAAATTCGTAGTTGATTTTGTCCGTTCGCTTGTACACACCGCTGAAACCGTCCGTACGCGCGGGCTCAGCGCTCGCTGATACACCGAGCTTCCCGCGAGGCATAGTCAGTGCGGTTTTGAACGCGCGCTGCGCCGCCTCTACCGCGCTCTCGCCGTCCTCCTCGGCGTTGTTGTTGCCTTCGCTCGAGACGAAGAGCGTCAGCGTCAGCCTGCCTGGTTGGAAGATGTTGACGACCCGTCGGATAAGCGTCTTGAGGTCAGGAATGTGTTTTGCCTGTTCAGAGGGACGCGTGGGCAGGGGGACGTTGCACTCGAAGCTGGCGTACGACCATCCGCTTTCTGGTGTGACATGGATAGTGTAATATCCCTCGCCATTCCGGGCGGGATTGGTCCCTGCATCATCTCGCCATTTAAGAAGCGCGTTTGAGGAATAGCCGCATGGCTGGAAGGAATAGGCGTCGAGAGTCGTCAAGTGGGATGGGAACAATTCGTTGATGCCAATTTCTTGCGACAGCGCGAGCGCATGACTGGTGGGCTCCAGCTCTTCCGCCTCAGGAATATGATCGCTTGTCATGAAGTGTGAACATGCTGATGGTGAGAGTTGAGTCATTAGGATTTCAATAGTATAGTCGTGTGAGAGTTCGTCGGTCAGATCAACTGCTGGTGGGTCGTCGAGACCTGGCGTGTCAGCCTCCTCGTCGACGCCATTGATCGCTCGTTCAGAAGGAGTGTTCGGCCTTGTCCCTCCGTCGGCATTTTCTTCACCTGGAGTGGTGATGTACAGCAGCCAGTGGTCGCCATTGACCTTGCCAATAGTGTACGCCGCACCTCCTGGGAAGATGCGGTCTAGAAAATCAATCTCCTCCCTCCAATCTCTGTGCGGACCAAGTTGCCGTTCTGGGAACATGAAAGCTTTCCGAGAATAGAAGAGGCGATAGACGGTCGGCAAAGATGCATGATCCCTCGCGATCTCCAGGATACGGGGCACGCCGAGCAGATTGAGCGTTGTCCCACACGTTTTTAGTATAAGGCGGTGTGGTGAAACAAACAGAGAGGACTCGCTTGATAGTCATGAGTGTTTGGTAAGACGGCCTGGTATGGATGGCGGCGACTAACCTCAACAGGTACGCATCCGTCTCCGTGCCTTGTATGACTGAGAGTATCTTGCATTTAACTATGTCCAGCATGTCCTCCCAGACCTCGCGTGGCACTCGCCTGAGGCCATCGCGGTGTCCGGAGGAACCGGGAATGTCTGCGGGGGAAGGCGCAAACCAGATTTCGAGTAACTTTTCCGGTCCTTCAAAAGGTCCTGTAGGCTGCGGCTCTGCGCCTTCCATTCGGTTCAGGAGATGACCAAGAGGGGGCGCTATGGAGGGGGAGAGAGGACGAGGACGGAGAGGGCGCGTGAGGGATGCATGTACCGTGGACGGAGGAGATTGAGCAGAACCTGCGCAAAAGTCTGCGAGTGATCGAGCGTGATCGATGGCAGGGACCACTGGCCGTTGCCGCGTCGCCGAGATCATGACGCGCGGATTCGGCTTTGCGCTCGTCCTCGAGAGTACAAAACTCAACGTCGGCGACGTCCTGCTCACTACTCACAATCCATGGTCCGCAATCTCATCCTCCGCTTTCCTCTCTTCCGGGCATTTCTCCCCCGTATCACCCAGCCCATCCTCCCCCTCACGGCTCGCTTCGCCGCTGCTCCCTCCATCCCCGGCACGTCCAGACCACGGCTCTTTCACCACATTCCTGCTCGCCTCACCTCCAATGCCCCACGCTCGCCCTCACCCGACGAGCCCCAGTCGTCGCGCCTCCCCCCGGACGCGTCCATGTCCCAGCGGCTCAAGCACCTCATCAAAACCTACGGCTGGTATGCTCTCGGCGTGTACATCGTCCTATCCACTGCCGACTTCACGGTCGCATTCGCCGGAATAAACCTCATCGGCGCAGAACACGTCTCGCACTTTACTGCTGTCGTCAAGGACTACGTAGTAGGCCTCATTCACTCCAGGCCGCCAGAACCCGGCAGAGAGGAGATGGAGAGCATGTCCTCGCATGCGAGCAGCGGAGGGCAGGAGGGCCTCTATGCCATGCTTGTCCTTGCCTACACTGTGCACAAAACGCTGTTCCTTCCCGTCAGGGTCGGTCTCACTGCCACACTAACGCCCAGACTCGTGCGCTGGCTGGAAGCGCGGGGTTGGGCAGGTGGGGCAGGCACGAAGCGTGCTGCTCGCGAAATGCGGGATCGGATGAGAAGAGACAAGGAGTGAGGCGTTTGGGTTTCTATGGGACTTCGCAGATGTTGTCTTGACATACCGGTGAGTCGGGCTACAGCGCAGATCCTTCTCAATCCATAACCAGGTGTTTGATTACACAGTACAGCATCCGTCATGGCTAATACACTAATAAAACTTGGACACCGCTTCATTATAAATGTCCAGAGGCGAAATGCAAACGACAACTCATGCGGGCGGAATTTCGGATTCTGAAAGCGGATGAATGCGCCGGTAAAATATGTCCATAATATGCACGGACCTTTGAGAATGCCTTCTTTCACGAGTTCCTCGGGCCTGGGACGTTGTTGCAGGGCGTGTTCCAGCTTGTCCTACAACAAGGTGAGCCGCCTATATGCGCTTTTATGCCGCGGTAAATATCACCTCGAGCTGGGACCTCTGCAGTTTCTCCTTAGCAGCTTGAAGTGAGGGTGCGACGTGATCATCTTGAGAGCACGTTAGCCCTATACAAGCGAGACCTGCACATGTATACCTTTAAGAATGTTGCGCTCCACGAGATCATGCTTCTCTGGACGCTGGTTCAGGTGTTTCTCGAGCTTCTCTGCAGTCTGGGGGTCAATGGAGGGCTTGCGCGCCGGCACGGCGGGACGAGCAGTCTCTGTAGAGGCTGATGTATTGCCGTTCCAAAACTCAGTGAGAACGCCGGGCTATGACACTAGAGAAAGACACGCATACCCATGTGTAGGAGTGATTCTCTTAGAGGTGCCTTGGGGTATGGAGTGGTAAGAGTTAGGGGCCGCAGATGGGTGAGAGGCTCCCATATATACCGTTTTGGAGCAATGCTTATGATGAGCTCCTCCAGTCAGAATCCGCCTTCGAGACAGGTCCTATGACAATGATCTAGTTCATATCCGGAGTCGTAACACGCGCCCAGAGCACGCTAGTATGTTCTCGCCTTACATGCATATCGATGTGTTCATAGACGCTTCGGGCGTGTTTTGCAAACCAACGAGCATGACGCGTGCGCATGCAGCGCGACTCAGGAGAAACAGCCTGTTTCAGGCAAGCAAATAGTACGCTCGCTGCACTAGTAGACAACGCGAGCGTCGCACATGAAATACATGCAGCACACGCATGGACCAGACAATCTCAAGTCCGCACCCGGAAGTCGACCTCGACCCCTCCCGTGTCCGTCGCCTCGGGCACCTCTCGCGCCTTGTGCTGCTCGCTGCGCACTCTTCGCTCTTCGCGGTAGTCTCCCAATAGTAGCCGTGCCTCCTTGATGCTCTCCTTTACCCGCTTGACCTCGTGGGCGACGTCCTTGTCCATGTCCTCTAGTAGATTGAGCAAAGCAATGATCTGATGTGGTGGAATTGAGGAAGAAGGAAGGGCGGGCAGAGGCTTCGCGGGAAGACGGGGTGGACATGTGCCCTTGCGCTTGTGTTGTCGCTTGTTCTTTGACTGTGAACTATGCGACGTTGCGGGTGCGTCGTTCATGCATGGGGTTAAAACGATTGTGGGCGAGACACTCTCCAGGAAAGGGGAGAGCGACAGATCGAGAGGCAGGCAGGGCGCACGAGAGAGACGAGACGATACCATGGCAGGCAGAGGATGCGCTGGAAGATTAGAAGGCTTAAGTTACTACTGGAACAGACACTCCGAGAGGGAAATTTATTGGATGCAGGCGGAGGCTGACGGTGTGAAGAAACGCATTCTGATCTGGCCTAGGGTGTGTGGGCTCAGCTTCTTGGCATAGCTACGAGGCCGTCGCCATGAGAGGCGGCGTAAATGTTGACTAAAGCGCAAAATGACGGTCGCCGAGACTCAGCGGGTGAGTGAGAGTATGCAGTCGGTGGCCGTGCGGGAGACAAGTAAGTAGTAGTGGACAAGTGCCAATTGAGGCCTGCCCAAGTAAGCGAGCGCGTAGGCCACGTGGTATCGGACCCCACCTCGATCTTGCCGCCAACAACAGCGGAGACATCATCTACACACTCGACATGCTGGCTCGCAGAGCGGCTGCTGGCCTTGCACGGCCCAGACTGGTCACCGCACCCGTTCTCCGCCGCAGACTGGCGTCCACGCACTCGCACGACGAGCATCATCACGAGGAGCACCACGGCGAGCCCCAGGATGCCGTCGCGTACCCGAAGGAGGGTGAGCACCACGCACGCTTCGTAGCCCGCTCTCGCACCCAATGATCGTAAATAATGTACTCCAGACTTCTCGTCCCCCATCTGGCGCAGATTCGCGCTCGTCGGCCTCGTCGCAGTCGGCTTCTACAAGTTTGCGCCTTCTCCCGACGATGACAACTACGTTTCGCGCTTGATCGCCCATTACGCGACGCCGCAGGAGGTCTGGCAGAGGCTGACTCTGCAGCATTTGCTGTTGGCAGTGCAGGTATCGGACGACTCTTTGCTAGTCGCAGACGCGCAGAGAGCACCCGTCCACCGCTATCGGTACCCTCAGTGCGTTATCCTATTTTCTGAGCGTTTTCCCTTCTGCTCACGGATACTATCCCCGTAGGAAGCTGGAAATGGCTTCTGCTCATTTGCAGCCTGTTGGAATGCGGGTCGATTTCAGCGGCGTCGTAGCCAAACGAGATTGAGCAGCCTGTAGTGCAGACTGCGCCTCAAATGTGCAATCAAGTATCACTCTTTGCGTTCATTATCATATCTGTAAATCAGATTTACTTGTGGGAATAAGCTGGGATGCACAAGATCCACTGCTAGTCTGCTACCGTCTCTGACTTGACACATTGACGACGTGCTTAGAGGTTCGTATGCGATCTGTGTGCTGATCATATCGAGACTACAGTTTCGCCTTTGCGCGTTGACGCTTAAACTCCTCGACCTCCTCCACCGATGCCAGGACGAAGCCGAATGACCATACCCATACCCGACCTCTCGTGACCTCTCGGTTTTTGAACCCCATCGCCTCCCAGCGTTTGGGGTCGCGCTCCTCAACAACCTGACAGATAAGCGACTTCCTTGTCGCGAAAACAGGGTCCGTGCCAAGGAACGGAGAATGCGACGGATACAGTGCGGTGGTGAGACTGTAGACGTCATCGTCAGGTTCTGCTCACACGCAGCGCCAACAGCTCTTACTCATCGTATCCTGGCGCATTTAGCATGAAGTGAATGTGCGCAGCCCGATGTGGGTGTCGACCTAAGACAGCCGTGGTGTTTTATAAGCCTTTGGCCCGCAAACGTCTTGTAAACACTCACCGAGTGTACGCAAGAGGTCACCGCCAGGACCATCACTTGGCTGTCCAGAATTTGTGAGATAATACTTCACGTCCGGACAGTAACTCACAATCGGGTAGGCTGTCGGCAGAATGCCGCGGTAACAGAAAGTGCCGTCGTCCTCCGCGACTATCTTGCCACGGTCGTTGGCCTCCGTAGTGCCGGGGTACTGCACATCGTAGATGCCATCACCGTCTGCCTGCCACTGTGGACGTAGTCGAATCAGTTCCACCTTCTCTCCCCTGGGCTGGTAAGGGACGCACGACATCGATCTTAGCGCCTCTGATTCCTTGACCCTTCGTATTCTTCACAGTACCGTTGAAAAACATTGCCTCCCCTGTAGTACCGACTTTCGCAAGCGAGGCTCCTGACGGCACCTCTGGCGCATTCGGCACGTAGAAAGGTCCGGCCTCGCAACTGTCAGTACAACCCTGCCGAAATGACAACGTGTGAATACGCTTAAGTTCAGTTAAAACGAGTGCAACCCTTACCGCTGGCTTGGGGTGCGTCAGCTCGTCCACCAGCGCGCTCAAGCCCATGATGTCGCTGAGGAGGATGAATTCGTTCTTGTAATCCGTGCTCTCCTTGCCGGCGCGCGTCAAGAACTCGACAACCTTCGTCCATTCCGCGTGGTCTAGCGAAGTCTCGCGGGCGAAGGTGTGGAGGTGGGAAACAAGCGCATTGATGAGCTGCAGCTTGCGTGGGTCTTTGACTAAACTCTCATGCAGAGCGAGGACACTGGCCAGGACGCGTTAGCTATCATGGTCGTGCCATTGGTCGGCGCGCGACGTACTGATCAGTGATGGTGTAGTCTGTGCTTTCACGGAAGTCCCGCTCGAGGGGTAGGTCCTGCGGTATCTCTTGCTCGAGCTGGGCGCGGATTGCCACGCCGACGCGCAAGGGGTCCTTCATCTGCTTCTCGGACGCCATTGTGAGTGTTTGTTGCGGACAGCAGCTGGTGGGTATAGGTGCCTTTATAGCATTGTGAGATGGCCGTTCCGTATATTGGAATGCCGGTCACGTTGGAGATGGTATGGGGAGCCAAAATTGGACAAGAGAAGTTCATGTGTGGGGGGCTCCAGACAGCCGGGCTGCTTGTACAGATTTGCCCTGGTGTGCACTCGGCGCAGTCTCGCCGGGGCCCCCTTCGCGCCGCTGCTCACCAATGACTTTGTCAAATGCTGGTCCCATGAGCAGGCTTCTCCTGACGCAGTGATGGGTGCGTCAGTAAGCAGTCTACCGACTGATCCACTTGCATGTCCGCGAGAACGTAACCGCAACGACCCTTACGGGACTTGGAACACGCCATGAGACTAGGCGGCTTGTTCCCCGTCCGGGGGACTCGCGAACGCGCTGAGGACGCGGTGATCACGTGTGATGGGCTAGGATGCTGACATAAGCAAGTTGGACGTCGCGTTGTTGTGTTGCGGGACGAGCGAGGCAATAACCACGCGTGCTGTGGGCGTCCATTCCTTCTTCAGAGTACCAACTCTCTAGTCTCTCCTTCCCCCCCCTAGCCGACCTCGGCGCAGTATACCCCTCTTCACACCGGTCCTGTTTATGCAGCTCTCTCATGGCACCCAAACTCACGCGTGGATTCTTCTACGTCTGTATCTCGTCCGCGCTCATCCTCTCTCGTCATGTCGCGTTTGCTAGCCTGCCTCTGGTCGACTTTGACCGCATGGGCACCGTCGGTCTCACCGGCGCGTTCGCAGGCATAGGATTGTCCGACAACTCCACGATTACTACGACATTCGACTCTTCTGAGGCGACTCTCTTGTCCCGTTCCTCTGATGGTTCTCTCTCGGCTCTCGGTTCCACAAACTCTGGCGGAAGCATAGCAGCAGGATGTGCTCTTGGCGACGTCTTCTACTTTGGCGGCTCCTTCACGTCTATTGGCAAGACCTCAGCGAACAGCCTCGCGTCGTACACGCCGTCGTCAGGGTCTTTCTCCGCCCTAGGTTCTAACGGACCGAACGGAGATGTGTACGCACTCTACTGCGACGAGAAAAACAACAACGTCTGGGTCGGCGGCAAGTTCACCTCTCCCGCACCTTCCGTCGCAGTTTGGTCAGTGAAGAATTCGCAATGGTCCGCACCGCCATTCGGAGGGTTGTCAGGCGCTGCAGCGGAGGTGTTCTCCATCACCACCAATTCGTCCGATTCGAGCATCTTCTTTGCGGGATCATTCACGACGTCTTTCGGTAACGGCACGCTAAATGGGACCAATAACCCGAACGTACCGTATTCGGCGGGCGCTACGCCTTTCTCGTCGTCGTTAGTTCCCGTCCCATTGCAAAATGCACAAGTGATCGCCGCGCCATCATCTACCGAATCGGGCTTCAGCGACGTTGAAAACATATTGTGCCCGTCCGGTGCTGACGGTCCCGGCGACACCTGGTTTGCGCAAGACGGAAGTGCTGCAGTGATCACAGTTCGTGCATATTCGCTCCTCAGCGCAAGAGGTATTCGCATCGGGAACACTTTCTTGGATGGCAGGGGGACCACAGCCTTCAGGTACGTTATCGCCCGTGACAATGGTTGAGTCACGCTCATCTATGCCCAGTGTCACCACTATACCGGACAACACGGTGCAGACACTAACATATGTCAACCCGCAAACCGGCGCCAACGAGACGTGCAACGACCCTTGCCCTCTCTTGACGGATTCGTCAACCCTGTACCAGGACTTCCTATTTAGCGACAATCTAGACATCACTGGATTCCAACTCACGTTGTCAGAATGGCAAGGAGCGGGATCTGGGCTGCATCTCCTGCAGCTACTTTCCTCAGGAGCCTTCGCATCTGCCGTAGCGGCCAATAACACGGCGTCGTGCTTCTCCCCGGGCGCGTCTAATGTGTCGTTCACCGGCGACTGGACTGAGAAGGAGGCCAACACCAATATCCCCGCGACGGTTGAGAGTGTCCTTGTCGCCGATGTCGCCGTAGGAACGAGTGTGGCACAAAGCCCAAGCATCACCTGGATGCCGTATGTATCCGCGTCTGGAGAATACGACGTATACCTGGTCGTACCAGGATGCACCAACTTCGAGGATTGTGCACTGCGCACAAGCGTGCAGGTCACTGTCTTCCCCGGGGATGGACTGTCCCCGTGGGTGACCACTGTCTCGCAGCAGAATGGTGAAGACCAGACGACGCTGGTGTATACTGGCCCCATCGTTCCCTCATCGCCGAGCTTCGTGACGACTATCTCGATGACGCTGGCGCCAGAGCCAGTGGGCCGCGGCGAGAATGGCCAATACGAGCTTGTTGCTGCGGGCGTTCAGCTCCAGCTGACGAGTGCCAATGTCACCACGACCGGTAGCAACGGAGCAAACGGTACCAGCGCAGGCTCTGCGAGTGGCTTCGGCTTCTTCGAGTGGCCGCTGTCATCGACCGACACTGTCAATGCCACAGGAATCCTGACCAACAAGACGGAGACAGCCCTGGACAGCGTGGGCTTCGACATACTGGCAGGCCTTGGCGGTAGCGCAGCCCTTACATCGTCCTCACTCCCATATATCTCTGCCGTCGCGCATCATCCGTCTGGTACAATCTTCCTTGGGGGAAACTTCAACTTGACGTCGGGCAGTGCGTCCGGCGCCTCCAACATTGTCGCATTCAAGAACGGTGCGCTCGCGGCTTTGCCTTCGAAAGGCTTGAACGGAGTGGTAACATCGTTGGCACTGGACGGCGATACCCTGTTCGTCGGAGGCGCATTCAGTGATACGTCCTCGGCCTCAACAAATGGCGCCCTGCAGGGTGTAGCGGCGTACAATGTTCAGCAGAATTCGTGGAGCGCTCTCGGACAGGGCGTTAACGGCGCTGTATCCAGTGTCGACTACTCAGACGGCCAGGTTCTTATCGCCGGCAACTTCACGCAGGCTGTCGCCGCATCCGGGACCGTCCAGAAAGCGGATGGATTCGCTGCGTGGAACGTAGGCAACTCGACCTGGACCAACAGTGGAGGATTCCTGGTGGGAAGCATGACGCTCGTGGTAAACGGCACATCGAGCAGCGGCCAGAGTCAATACGTCGCGGGATCGGTTGGTGCGTCTCTCGAGTTCGGTGCCACAGGTTTCGTGTTGCTTCAGAACGGCGCCGGGGGCGAGCCGCAGGTCACTCCGTTAGACGTGCAGTTGGGCGGCAACACGACCGTCTCCACCTCTTCTACCAGCGCACGCCGTCGGTCGCACGTACGCCGCGGGGCCTCATCGTGGATTCCCAAGATCAACGCCTTGCGTATCTTCAAGAGAGAAGCTTCAGCGTCCCTTGCGCCACTACCGTCCAGTCCCGCTACGACTGCTCCAGCCGTCTTGGCCGGTGCTTTCTGGACGAACAGCTCGTCCTCGAAGCAGGTGGCGATTCTCGGTGGCAATTTTTCCTTCCAGTCGTCCTCTGGGTCCACGTACCGCAGCGTTGCGATTTACGACAATTCGACCGGTGCCGTTACGCCCTTGCAAGGCAACCAGATCAACGGCACCGTGCGCAGCCTACTGGTCCAGGGTGATAACCTGTTTATCGGGGGTGAATTCACCCTCCAGGGAGCGAGTGCGAATGGCTTCGCCATCTACAACCTAGCCGAGCAGGAATGGGCCATGGCCGGCGTACAGGCCTTGCAGCCCAGCTCAGGGTCCAGCGTCGTGGTCCGTTCAGTCACAGCATCTCCGTCCCAAACCAACACGGTGATAGTCGCTGGCACGTTCGCTTCGGCAGGTTCAACAGCCTGTCGTTCCATCTGTTCATATGCCTCCGACTCCGAACAGTGGAGTGCCCTTGGCAATGGTATACAAGGCGACGTTGCATCCATTGCATACGCTGGCGTACGTAGTCTTATCTCTCTGCAATCCGGGAGGGTGTTGATGTTGTCATTGCACAGAGTAACTCGGACGTGATTGTGGCGGCAGGGTCCCTTGCTCTCGCAGATAGCGCTCTTGCCAATGTCGCGACTTTTACTATCTCAAACTTGACATGGGCAGCCCTTGGCAACGGCAGTCTGCCTGGCCCGGTCACCGCGGTTGCCGTCAATGACGGTAATGTTAGCAGTGTGTTCGCTGCCGGCAGGTAAATGGTGTAGTCAGTTGTGCTGTCTTGGAGCTGACATTCGAGTCTAGGTCATCCGATGGCAATACTGCGTTCCTGTACTTTTGGAACGGACAAACGTGGTCTGCAGTCGGTACGTGAAATGCCCATCGGTACCAGTCTAGTAACTGAATCGTCGACAGGTTCAACGCTGGAGTCTACGACGGACGTATCGCAATTGACAATGGTCCCGCTGCAAAATACTCATACCGGCAACAGCATTATTCAGTCCGATCGTGCACTGATGGTATCGGGGTATCTCACCGACTCCTCGTTCGGAAATGCGTCGTCCGCTTTGTTTGACGGGCAGTCTTTCATTCCATACATAGTCTCAGCATCTGCGTCCGGTTCGCCTGGGACCGTGTCTGGGCTGATCTACTCCTATTCTACGTTCAGCTTCACCCAAGCCCGTAAGTATCCCTTATGCCATGTCATCGTTGTTGCTGACACTCCCTTGAATGTAGACTTCCTTGCGACAGGCGTAGTCATCCTGATTTCCATTGCAATCGCCGCAGGCATTGTGTTCCTGCTTGCCCTTATTGGCATCCTGTGGACGCTCTTCTCCCGCCGGGATGACAAGCTCAACAAGTTTGACCCAGTGGAAGTCGATGACGATGATGACTCCGCACATCACCCGTCATCCCTCCTTGCCCACATCAACGCTGCAACTCGCAATACGATTATTGGAGACTCAGGTCCCTTCGGTCCTCATGTCGACAAAGAAGGCGAAGGCGTGATTGGTACGGCGGGGGGTTTCGAGCCCGACGCGAGCAACTATGTTCGAGCCGAAACACCTTCAGATGCCGTCATTGGTACGATGGGTGGTGAGGATATGACTAGACCGGCTTACGCTCGCTATTCGTTCGATGGCGAAGGCGAGGGTGAGCTCGCATTGAATGCCGGGCAAGAGGTAGAAATTCTTGATGACAACGATGCTGCGTACGTGTATCCATGTTTTCAGCTGTGTGGGATTTTCTGACATATCATGGCTACAGATGGTGGTACGCGAGAGACGTGCGCACCGGACGAGAAGGAGTTGTACCAGCTGCCTACGTGTACTGATCGTGACTAGTATATTGGATTTGACTTTTTTGCACTCAAGGATTGTCGTTGCTGTCGTCGTATTTGTTTTGATACCCTTGTGTTGGACTGCGGTCTATTGTCTTATTTTTCCATAGAGTCCTTCTCGTAATCGCCGCATCTAGCATGCGCTTACATACAGTACGTTTCTACATTTGACACTCCAGAAGTAGTACGGGTACCACTCATGCATCCCCAGATCAAGTATCCCATGTTTACTGTCAGACAAAAGAATGAGTATATGCAGCATCCACTTCGATTATGGTACACACCTGGAGCAGCGGATCTCTGAAATGCTTCTGACTGTTGTGAATGAGGCCGACTTTGGTCTTGAAGTCTTCTCGTCGGCGCTGGTCCCTGAACTCGCGGACGTGCCGGCCGGCTTCCCGTGCTTCACCGCGATTCCTGGCCTTGACGACCTCTGTCCCTGCGCCAAACGCGCCGAAGCCACCTCCACGAGGAACAAGCGCAGAGTTTTTGTCGCCCAGGAGTTTGCGAACGAGTGCGGCGCCCGAGTTCGGATCTTCTTGTTTGCCGCCTCTTGGTGCTCGCACGAGTGATTGTGCGTAGTATCGGCGCATGCTTCGATGGCCTATCCGTGCACCGGAGGGGAGGACGAGCTCGTAATGGGAGTCGCCGTACGTGATCTGATTGTCGAGCAGCTCTTCGGCGTCGCTGTCCGACGCATCCTCGTCCTTGTCGACGACCTCATCGGCCTCTGCGTCTTCGTCATCGGTGTCCTCCCACTCCTCGTCGGAACCGCCCGAAGCGCTCTTGACCTTCTTCCGACGCTGGTGCGCGTCAGGGTACGACGCCGTGAAGTCATAGTAGTCGGATACCTCGAGGCGGTCCTCTTCCGCGTCATATGCGATCTTGCAATGGCCTTTGTCGAGCATGTGCTTGCGCACGGCATCGAGTGTGCGGAACTCGCGCCCGCGGCCGTTGCAGTAGATGCAAACGTTGCCGACGGCGATCTTCTCACCAAGGTACGTGACGAGGCCGGGGAGGTCGACGAGGAAATCGGCGTCGGGGATGAAGAACGTGTGTGCGACGGACATGTGCGTGAGGTTGTCCTCGAGCGAGGCGGATGCCTCGGAGCAGAAGAGACATTGTGTCGGTGCGAGGCGGGCACGCGCGGCAGCGATCTTCTCGTCAATGGTCTGGTTAATCTGCTCTTCTGTAGCCTCAGGGTCGACGATCAGAGCTGCGCCAGAGGGCAGGGAGGAAGTCAATGCAGGCTGTTCCACCGCCTCATCCTGCGCCACTGGAATGGACGTAGACGGCTCCTCAGGCGCAGCGTCTTGCGTCGGCTGCACCTTCGGCCTCAATGACGCCTTGAGCTCGTTCTCCTTGTGTTTGCGCGAGACTAAATGCGCCCTGTAGGCATTTTCGGTCGTGTAGGTTTTGCTGTGAAGAGAGGTTGGGATGTGAAGATGAGATCAGAGGCAAGTGAGACAGAGGCTTACCTGCAGACCTCACAGGCTGAACCCTTGGGCGAAGCCATGATGGCGGTCTGAGCTCTTCTCTCGAGGACCTTCTGGTCAAACAGAGCGGCACTGAGGGGTGGAAGGCCAGCAACCCGACGCTTCATGTTGTACCTGTGATGGTCGGACTTGTAGTGTTCTCCTGTGTAATGCATGAGTAAATCCGCGAGGATGGCGAGGTACTGAAAAGGCGTACGCTGGTCCTCGGCGGAGAGAAAAGCGATGCTGCACGACAGGCAGGTAAAAAGGGAGCCATTGTCGTTGCTTTGCTCAGCGGACATGCTTGAGGCAGATTTGAAAGTATGCTGATGCTGCTGTATGCAAGAACAAGCTGTAAGAAATAGGAGGAGTAGGCGGTGAGTGGTATTTGAGAGAACCAGACCAAGTCAACGCTCTTGCGGTAGCGGCATCTCAGATCGATCAGTCAGCATCGGGCTTGGATCTGGCCATCATTTTATTATACATCGTATTGTAAGCGTCGGCTACAGTCTGCGCGTCATGCAAACGATTACAGAAATTGACATCGACATCATTCTATTAATGCAGACAAATCGAGTATCGTGAGGCTGCCACTGGCCGTTCCTGCCGCGTAAGTGGTACCATGACTTGCACTCACATCAACTTGTATCCATCCGCGATTACGTCTTTTTGCTTCAGGTAACCAACACAACTTCTTGCCAGATTTCTTGACATAAATCCATCCATTCTCCTCTTCAAACCCTTCATCAGGATCCTGGTCGTCCTCAGGATTCCCTGCCACATTCAATATCTCGCCTGTGGTGCAATTGAGCAATGTGATGGGAGCAGTGCGTCCGGCGTTTGCGTAAAGCTGGAGACCATCAACGGTGAACCTCAATCCGTCTACCTTGGAGGCGGTCTCAACTTTTCTCTGTAAGTTTCCGTCAGAGGCGCTCCAAAGACAGACACCATGTGCACCTCCGACTGCGATCATCATCCCGTCGGAAGAATATGCTATACATCCAATGTCATCGGGGTGCCTCAGCTCCAAGCATGCGACACCTGTGTCCAAATCCCAGATATAGACGTTAGGATTGTGAGAGTCGCGTCTATTGGCGGAAGCGAGGCGGCTGTTGTCACTGGGTGAGAATAACAGAATAACGAACATCGCGAGTGTTTTCTTGTGCACAAATTTCTGGAGCTGTTTTCCATCGCTTGTGTCCCAGATTGCAATGACTCCGTCAGCACAGCACGAGGCGATTCGGGTTCCATCCGACGAAAATACGACACATCTAACCTCGGAATTGTGCCCAACTCTGGACGATATGCCTTGGGTAGTGACTTGTAAGTCCCACGTCCGAATTGTATGGTCATCCGATCCCGAGACAAGGCGAGTACTGTTGTGCGTGAACGAGACTGATTGGACAGTGTTGGTATGGTCGCGTAAGACAGCTAGTGTCTCCCCAGTGCGGTAATCCCACAGGCGGATAGTCTTGTCCCATGAGCTAGAAGCAATATAGTCACCCCCAGGAGAAGCAGCGACACCGTGGACGCTATCGGTATGACCCGTCAAGATTTTGTAACAAGATGAATTCCCAACATCCCAGATGCGGACACTGGCATCATGCGAGCCAGATGCCAAGTACTTTGCGCCCTGGAAGAAGACTACCGAGGTCACAGCTTCCTCATGCCCCTCAAAATCGCTGGGGGATGCAAGAACATGACCTTCTACGCGACGAATTCGAACCAGATTATCTGACATTCCAAGAGCGAGTAGATTGCCTTCTTGCGAGAAGGCTATCGAGTCGATTTCGGGTCCCATGATGATTGAGAACAGACAGTCTCCACTCCTCGCATCCCACACCGCAAGTACACCTTGAGCCTCTAGCTTCGTGTCTTCGCGGCTACTGTGCGAGCTTGGATTCGTAGTTGAATCTAAGTGAAGGTCCTCATTGTCGAGTCGTCCTTGTGGGCTGTGTACACTTTCCGTATCAGCAGACTGTCCTTGCCGCCGGGACCGCTTCGCGGACGATGCTGATATGATAAATCGGCTGTTGGGGGAGTACGTAACTGCCCGGACTTCACCCAGCGCAAGGCCAGTCGACGGCGGCAGAGATTGCAAAGTGCGGATGAGTGCACCTGTGGCCACATTCCAGATGCAGATGATGCCCTCAGAGCCAGATACGATATAGTGCTGATCGGGCGAAACATCGACGGCGTGCACGGCATGATCATGCTCCATAGCAAGCAGTGAGGTACCAGTGTTCGGATCCCAAGTGCGCACCCAACCATCTTCGGAGCCGGATACTATCCAGCCCTCCGAGCTCGACGCCTTCACCGAATTGACCCAGTCTGTATGTCCTTCGATGACACGAAGACAAGCCTGCCACTGGCGGTCCCGCTGAGAAACCACTTTGACTGATCGGTCACTTTTATTGCGCTGGGGATTGGATGTGTATGTATCAAGGAGTTTGCAGGAAGGCATTTGTGGTATGGCGGATATGTAAATCTGTCCAGGGCTGAGCTCGATAGCGGCGAAGTATTCAAGTGTGAAGCGGTAGCCGTCATTCAGCAGTTCAGCCAGAGCGAAATCATCATGGTTCTACCCTGATCGTGAGTTGTGATTACGGAAAGTTGTGTGAGTGCTTACCTGACACCAGTACCGTGCTCTATCCAGAGCCTGAGCAGCGGCGTCAAGTCTATCTAGCATACTCAGCGCCTCGAGCCAGGTCAAGAGCTTTGTGGTAACAAATAAGACCAAGTCATTCGATAATCCTGTGCTCGGTTCGGCACGAGATAGATGTGTAGCCCAATGCACACAGGCGTATTGTACGTGTAATGCAATATACTCTTGTATACGTGACCCGCGATCTGTGATTTCTTGCTTCCAAATCATTATGTCGTCCAGCCGCAAGACGTCATGTTGGAGTGTACTCAGAGATGCGAGACAGGCTGATGCAATACGGCCGTGTTGGGCAGAAGGGCTAACGCAGAAGTCTCCGTCGGTACAGCGATCGGGGTCGATGAGAAACTGTGGAAAACTTGCGTGTAGTGGACGGATTGGCGCGTTTTTGTCCTCTGGATCAGAGAAAATGACTGCTCCAGCGCGGTGCAATATAGACTGTGTGTCGGCTACAGGGATATTGAGTAAGGACTGGATAGTCAGTGCCGAAACATGATCCTGAAGCAATGCGAGCACGCCGAAAACATCTCTGAGCGCTGCTTTCACTGTTTTAGGGAAGCCCAGAGAGCGAATTGGGAAGGCATGTTTTAAGGCAACGAGGTATAGCCTGTCGAGCTCACTGAGATCAGGTTGATCCTCCGCAGCGCCAGCGGTGTCAACCAATAGGCTATCCATGTTCTCGAGCAGGTGATTCGGGTCTCCTCTGAGTATGCGGATCACAGTCGTAGCGTAGATGAAGAGTCCATCTGCTCGTCGCGTCAATTCATCGATGAACTTGGATTGAGCGGCCGCAGGGAGTGCCTGGCCAAATTCACGTAAATGTGTGAGATTGGTGTCGAGGTACAGCTTGATGTCATGATCAACGACGGCGCGGGGGATATCTTGCAGCCTCAGCATTTTGGTGACACCATCAGATTTCACAGACATGAATGCGTCCTCAAACTGGAGCTCCGGACGGGTAGTGATGAGAATGCGCAGAGGAAAGGGTATATTGCGTGAGCGTTGCATGAGGATGTATAACATCCGAGGTATTCGTTCCAGTGCTAGCTCCGTGCATTCGTCGAGCGCATCGAGGATAATGGTGATAGGAGCGTGGTCAGCTGAAATCCTCTTGAGGGGTTCAATGATCAGCTCATTGAGCTGAAAATCGATGTCTTGCGTTTCGCCATGAGCTAGGTGCTCTCGGCATGCATCGAGAATGAAGGAGCGCAGAGTCGGGTGTGATCGCGCAAGCTGATATGCAATGGATGGAAAGACAAATTTGGTGGTGCTTAAATCCGCGTCGCCTCGTACAAAGAAGAACGAAGCCCCTAGATTGCTGTTGGCTTCGAGTCGCCTGGCCAGTTCATATGCAACGGTTGACTTCCCAGTTCCAGCTGCGCCGGTAAGGACAAAGATGGGCGGATGAGAGACATTGTTCTCAGCCTTTGCCCATGCCTCGAGATCCCCAAGGAGTTCGACTCGTGTACCCTGTAAGTAGCCGTTCTTAGTCGAATTGATGGCAGAACGATATTCCGCCTCATTGCGGTGAGGTAGTCGTCTAGCGAGCAGCTCTTCCTCCTCTAGAACCGATGTAAGTGTGAGTACCGCATAGCTAATCAAAGACTGAAACGATACTTACGACTAAAGCGTTGAGCTTGTTCCATACGCTGTATGCCGAAAATGCGATGTCAATAGAGTATTGTGGATAATGACCTGAATATGTAACACACCTGTACCGCTTCGCCTACGTCTTCGATCTTTCCCACCATCTGGATCTGCAACAGTTCAACCATCACAATCCCTTGTACCTTGCCATGTAAAGTTAATGTTACGAATGACAAGCGGTTGCGGACAATGACCTACAGTAAAGTTAGAACGTGCATTCGTGATGCCTTCCTTGATACTATCTAATATTTTTGCGTTCTGCTCGCTGCGGAGACATCGGAGGAAAGGCGACGGCTCTTTCAATTTTCCTGCCTTGTCTTTCAGTTCATCTAGCTTCCTGCTCAGAAGCAATGAGGAAAGCGATTCTGTTGTTCAAACCGGTCACGCGCACTTTATGAGATCGTCAACTCGCCCCTTCAGCTGCTGTGTGGGCTTGATTGTCGCATCCTCATTCACCGCACTGCCTGCCTTCTGAACACTCTTGACTTCTGAATCAGTCTTCTGCATTGTCTCCTTGATTAGCGCAGCGAGCTCGTTCACAGCCTCAGCACACTCCACCGCCGTCTGGTCATTATCTCGAGTTTTCTGTCGTGTCGTCAGCCTACACACGTAAAAATGTGATACCTGCACTCACGATGATCATCTTTACTATAGAGGAAAGCGCAGACGCAGCGGTGTCTAAACCTTGAATTGGAGCATACGATAAGCCGTCCCCGGCGGTCTCGAGTAGTACGAGTGTGCCGTGTAGTATGTCATCGACGATTTCTTCACGATTATGCCTTCTGAAGACAGGAAGACAAGACATCGTGATGGCCGAGATGTGGTGGGCGATGTATAATCACCAATGTAGTACGAAGCACTTGCAAACAACAGTACGGCTGGCAGAAAAGGTAAAGTTGGAGAAGCGCGCAATGCAGGCAGGATCAAGACACATGTCGGTACAGAACCACATGGCAGGCACAGAATGATGTTCTTACGCAAAAGAGGTATTCTTCCGTCACAGAACCAGTTTCAAAAGCGCTCGACGGCGGCGGCGATGTTGCAATCACAAACACGTCCACCGAGCCCGAGTTTTGCGCTGAAGTATATCTCGTCGTGGATGGAGACGGTCTCGTAGTTCTTCCGCACCCACTGCCGCGCCGCGGATGGGACATCGCAGGTCGGTGCTAAGCGCGTCTCCTAGCAAGCGCCCGATCGACGCTGGTGATCGGGACTCTGGAGACCACCGTCCTTCCCCAGTTACTTACGCACACATCGACTTCAACAGGTCTTATAATTCAGAATCAGCTCTAAGTTCAATGGCTGCGGTGTATGCCATGGTCGTAGGGTTGATAACCGTTTCCAGATTGATAGGCCAATGAAGGTAAACTTATTTTGGCATGGTGGATCACACATATTGTAGACCGTTGAACGGTCTGCGTTGTGATTTGGCTGTTTAATGTCGCGGAAGTGAGGTTGCCGCGCAGGAACCCCATATTCTTCGCAGTCTCCAAGTCGTAGGATCTAACTGACATGACTAATTGCTTGGTTCCCGTCTGTAGTTGGAGTGTCAGAGCCATTAGTTTGAATTGGAAACATGTTTCCTTGTTGCGCGGTGTTGGAACTTGGAATTGTGGCGAGCGCACGCCATGGTATTTGGTGTTGTTTGTAGTACCTCGTAGACTTTGCGCGAGCTGTCCTGTACGTTCCTTACGCGTTTGACAGAGCTCAGACAAACGCGATATATCTTCGTTGATCGTTCTCGCTTCGGGTCTCGGACGAACTTTAACACGCGGGTCTTGAAAGACACTATTGTAATTCTGCATTGCAGGTCTCCAACACCAAAGAGGGTCCTGGCAAAGGAGGGCCCTGGCAAAGGAGGGCCCTGTCACAGATACATATGTTGTAGGAAATGTCCGTCTGAGACCCGAAGCAAAATCAAGCAACAAGAGCATATCGCGTTCATCTTTGCTTTGTTGAACGCAGAGGGGCTCACGGAATGTACTGCAAACAACGCCAAATACGATGGCGTGTGTTTGTTTTTGCATTTCCCGGGTTTATACTCACGGCGCGCGTTCGCTACAATCCCAAGTTCCAATAGGAAAGACAATTCTGTCGGCAATAAGTGATAGTTTCTAAAAGTGAGTATTTGAAGAAGCAAATCCTAGTCGACGCTCTCTGCGATAGCAATATCTCACTCTGTCACTGTGGGACAGCAACTTAGACTCTTGGATCTGGCCATCATCATGACAAGTCGATGACTCCACTACATATTACACATTGTATGCGAGACAGCTATGCAGGATGCAAAAGTCCGTCAAACAACTAGCATCGCCCCCGTGATCCGAGTCGTGCCAGCACCGTCGTATATAATTAGTCGCACCCGTGGCCTCATACGTGGCGCCGAGGAGATTCAAGAATGCGTAATACGCCGGACCAGACGGGGTAGACTGGGAACGCCTATCCTTCTCCCGTTGAGACCCCTCGGTGCATATCGGATGCTTATGGCAATTTCAGCGGGAACATGTAGGGAGACGCTGCTTATGCGCAAGCGCCGGTCACAGTCGGAGAACATGCTGAGCGACTCCTGACCAATCAACATCCAGATCCCAAAGGGCGATAGAGAGATCCCGCTATTTCGAGAAGCTCCCCGGCTGAAGCTGGAGTTCCGGCCACCGAGTGACGAGTTACGGTTCCCGCCAAGTACTGTGTCCCAAAGCCCATAGTGCACAATGTTTCCATATGTCGTGAAGAATTCGCCTGTGTCTTTGCAGTATGCCTGACTAAATCTCCTGTCTACTAGACTGTCCAAATACTTGCAGGTGTCAGGTGCATTTGGCCCCGATGACCTTGCTTCCGATTTGAAATCATTTGCCCGTCCGGGCTTGACCGCATTGGACTCAGAGGTCGCACACGGACATCCTCCAACATTGTTTGCTTCCAAGAATCACCCTTAGTCTAGACGCCCCGGGCGTCTCCTGAGCGATGGTTTCGTTCAGCCACTTCTTAGATGTGCACGTAGATTTTCGGATTGGACCTTTCGCCTAAACGCGGTCTCTCGCAGCATATAATGCGAGCAGACAAGCAGGGAAAGTATCAAACCCTCCCACTTGTCTCAGCCTAGTCGCATCCCACTATTCGACACGGCTTCCTTCAAAAAGTCGACCCCACTCACCAAGCATGTTCAACAGCCTCGCCAGTGCTTCTCGCCCTTTTGCGGCTCGCTCAGCCACCCGCAACTTCTCCATACCTAACCGTGGAATGAAGGTATCCTTGTGATATTGGAATGCTCTATATAAACCGTACTCAGCAGCTCCATACTTAGATCTTGGCTATTTTGTATCGCGGCGGTGAAGCCGCCAAGCAGGAACCTCGTCTTCTGGGCACCGTTGAGAATGAGGTAGGCAAACTTCCATGCGGCTATACGCTCCTCATCTGACAGATAATTTTGACAGCTCGGCCTCCGCCCGTGGTTGGAGTCACAGGGCCACGAATTTATCGTAAGTTAGCCTCGCTTGGTGTGGCGTACAAGCATCTCACACAATTCAACAGGTCTCCGACAGCAAGGAGGGCCCTGACAGCGACCTCCACAAGCACATCACGGATGTATGTCGAAGCTATCCGCTGTCCACATCGCGACGGTGCTCATAAACATTGATAGGCCGAGGTCGTGATCACAACCCCCTTCCACCCTGGGTACATCACTCGTGACCTTCTGAAGCGGGTATGTATCGCTCACATATAACTGGCTTCCCTCGAGACCGCCTCTCACGCGTTCCCGTTAGGCCAAGAACCTCAAGGCCTGCGTCACGGCCGGTGTCGGCTCTGACCACGTCGACCTGGACGCCGCGGTCGAGCACAAGATCCAGGTGCTCGAGGTCACCGGCTCCAACGTCACCTCCGTCGCGGAGCACGCCGTCATGAGCATGCTCCTCCTCGTCCGCAACTTCGTCCCCGCGCACGAGATGGTCGAGCGCGGCGACTGGCAGGTGTCCGACGTCGCCAGGAACGCGTTCGACCTCGAGGGCAAGGTCGTCGGCACGATCGGCGCTGGCCGCATCGGCCGCCTCATCCTCCAGCGCCTGCGCCCGTTCGGCACGAAGGAGCACCTCTACTACGACTACGCCCCGCTTGCGCCCGGTGTGTGGCGTTGCTTGACGCGTTTTCCCCGCTGCCCTCTGACGTCGGCCCAACAGAGACTGAGCAGGCGCTCAACGCCCGCCGCGTCGAGGACCTCAAGGACATGGTGTCGCAGTGCGACATCGTCACCATCAACTGCCCGCTCCACGAGGGCTCGCGCAACCTCATCAACGCCGAGCTCCTCCAGCACTTCAAGAAGGTGCGTCCTCTCTCTCCGCGCACTTGTCCCCCCTGCCTGACCTCACACTCACGGCGCTCCTCCGCAGGGCGCGTGGCTCGTGAACACCGCCCGCGGCGCGATCTGCGACAAGGACGCCGTCGCCGCGGCGCTCAAGAGCGGCCAGCTGCGGGGCTACGCCGGCGACGTGTGGAACGTGCAGCCCGCGCCGCGCGACCACGTCTGGCGCACGATGAAGAACGCGCTCGGCGGCGGCAACGGGATGGTGCCGCACTACTCGGGCACGACGCTCGACGCGCAGGCGCGCTACGCCAAGGGCACGCGCGAGATCCTCGAGAACTACTTCACCGGGAAGGCGCAGGCGCCCGCCAACGTCATCGTCGGCGTCGGCAAGTACGACTCGAAGTCGTACGGCCAGCGTTAGGGTGTGCTGTTGAGCTGAGGCGTGGTCGGCCATAGACACTAATTCGTGCACTGGTCCCTCCTTCGCAGACAGCATCTTCAGTGTATAGTAGATGTGCTGTTTTCCAGATAGAAGCACGCTTCGATGTCCACCTGGGATATCTCAACCGCTGCCCATGCTATGAGAATTTACTTTGTGAACGCCTGCACATTCAACAGTGCGCCCGTGCCTGTGGCCGAGTCCGGTCCTACACACGCTGCTCAAGAATACTTAGCAGCACCCGGTGTAGACAGTGATAGCTCGTTATAAACTTGGACAGGTGGCCAGAGAGCGTAAGCTGCGGCCAGAAACGCAGGAGAGAGCTGGGCACAGCGATCGCTGCACTCACCACAAGCAAAGGTGAGATATGAATCTCTAAAACAGGCGCCCCGTGACTCGAGTTTCGCGGAGTTGATAGAAAAATGAGTCTAGTAATGACGCTATAGTGCACACGTCCCATTGGCACCACTATCGAGAACCGAACAAGAATCAAATGCCAGCGAAACGTGGGCGGCAGCAGCTCTCAACTGATGTCACACGCTGTTCGAGTGCTACAATAGTCAGAGCTAACGATATCATTGGGTGTACGGGGACTAGCACTCAGGTATCAAATGTACAGGACATAACAGAGAAAGCGTGGGCCTGCAGACCTACGGACTGATATAGCAGGGCAATTCTGCGAGCAGACGGTCGACACGTCGGACAAAGGCTCTATGCTTTTGCACCCTGCGAAGAGGACAAAGGATCAGTCCTTGATGCCGTAGGCTGCGCAGCGACGCATCTCACCACTATCGGCATCCCAAACCTCTCTGCCCGCTTCCGCCGCCTCTCCAGCTCCTCTGCATCTGGAGTATCCATGGGCGGGGCCGAGCGCTTCTTACTGACTGCCTGCGGGGCAGCCTTCTTGGCCGTGAGCTGGGGTTGCGCCGGCTTGGCGGTCTGGTCGAGGCCAAACCGAGCGGCGCGTGCCGCGAGCTTCTCCGGATTCTGTGCGATTGAGTGTTCATTGTCGCAAAACGACTCGAGCAGTTTGCGAAAGGGGACATACGTCTAGAGGGGCAGCGGTCGCGGTCAGGGCGGAGCCATTGCGCACACCCTTGGCGACTGCGGCCGGTTTAGCCGTGTCGGGCTTCGCTTTTGGTGGCTCGACTAGGGCCGTGCCGAACCGAGCAGCACGCGCCTTGCGCTTTTCGAGCTCTTCGTCTTCGGGCGATTTGGGTGCTGTGCCTTGGCTGGACGAGGGCTCGGTCTGCGCGGAAGGAGTGACCGTAGACTGTCCAAAGATGTTGCAGAGGAGGCATGCGGCGAGCGGATGAATGAACTCACAGGTTTTGGAGGGGGCGTCGGCGCAGAGTTCAAAGCAGGGGCAGGTGTGGGTGGCTGCGCGGGGGGTGGGCTGGCATTGTCATAGTCCACGCTGAAACGAAGAATGAGTTGCTCGCGCAAAAGGAGTGTAGATGTGCGTCCGCTCACTCTGATGGCGTTGTGGCCTGAACGGGATGTACGGGTAAGCGCTGTGGCGTCGAGGGGGTGAAGGGGCGACTCACGGGCGGCTGGGCGGGCGTCGTGGCGACCTCGCTGTATGGGGACGAGGAGGACCGCTTGGGAGGCGAGGCGGGCTTTGTGGGTGCGAACTGGGCGTTGTAGACGTCGATGGCGGCGGGGGAGGCGAGGATGCGGGCGATGAGGTCGGGCTTGTTTGACTTGCTGGGGACGACGACGGCGGCCTTTGCGAGGATGTCCTTGAGGTCGACGACCTTGAGGGCTTTGCTGGAGAGGGAAGGAGGTGAGCAGAGGGCAGGGATGGAGAGGGGAGGGGCACTTGCAGCTTGGAGTCCATGGTGGCAGAGAGGAAGAAGGCACGTGGTGCTGAGCGTGGGAGGGGGCCAATGGCGGGCTCACTGGGCGGGGAGAGGCCAACGCTGGGCCAATCAGCGGCCACAACGCCTCGTCCAGTCACAAGCAACTAATGGATCCCGTCGATCATCTCTTCAACCAGAATCCGTATCACCACTACAGTCCGTCGCGCGCGCTCTCTTTTATTGGCCCGTACTGACTCTCCCCTGCAGATGCCCACCCCCAGTCCCATCTCTACAACTTCTACCCCCAGCCACACCACCCCGCCCAACACCCTCACCCCGCCCAGCCACACCACCCCGCCCACCCCTCCCGCCAGCCGTCGCCGCAGCCGTCTCCCCTCTCCACCCCCGTCTCCCAGTCCGCCGCACACAATCTCTTCCTCCACCACCCAGAACCCCAGCACCGCGACCACGACCCCCCCGTCGACCAGATCCAGGATGACGCCCCCCTCGACGAGGAGCCCCTCTACGTCAACGCCAAGCAGTACTATCGCATCCTCAAACGCCGTGTAGCCCGCGCCAGGATCGAGGAGCTCCATCGCCTCTCCAGGCAGCGCAAGGTCCGTTTGCCCCTCTCTCACTCCCTTGCCCGTGCTCACCCCCGCCTCCCAGCCCTACCTCCACGAGTCGCGCCACAAGCATGCCATGCGCCGTCCCCGCGGCCCTGGCGGTCGCTTCCTCACCGCGGACGAGATAGCCGCCCAGAAGGCCAGCCAACTCGCCGACGCAGGGCCCTCCGCCTCCCAGGAGGAGGGCGACGACGACGACACGGAACAGATGGACAAGGACCTCGACAGGAGCAGCGATATGGCCGTCGACAGCCCCGCCGACGCAAGGCCGCCCTTCTCGCCCATCCACCCCCAGCAGCCCCCCGAAAAAAAGCTGGAGTACCAGGCTGCTCCCATCCCGCCCACTCTGCAGCCCCGCCCCCAGCCGGTCCAGCAGCAGGCCCACTTGCAGACCGCCATCCCCCAGCCCCAGCCCCAGTTCCAACTGCGCTCGCCGGTCTCACCGCACTTGCAAGGGCAGCCGATGCAGCCTCAGAACTCTGTAGGCTCCCAGGCACAGATGCACTCCCAGTCCCACGGGCGCGCGCACCCCCAGGCCCGCTCTCCGTACGAGTCGCACATTCCGCTCGGCCACCACCCGGAGACGATCAGCCTGCTCAACGTCGGCTACCACCACCCGCTGTCCCACCCGGCGACGCCAGACTCGCTGTCGCCGCACCACCCGGCCATGGCGGACGGCATGCCGTCGCGCGATCACGTGCACGCAGCGGTTGACACCCAGCACGACCATTCGCGCCACTCCGCCGCGTCGGGCTCGTCCTCCGTGGGCGGGCATCTGGCCCAGAACGCGGCGTCTGCGCAGTCTGCTGCACCCCACACAAGCGGCGGGCAGTCCTCGATCAATCTGCGCTCCCCGTATGCCGCGATGCAGATGCACCACGTCCCGCACCCCCACGCGCATGCGCGGCACCGTCACACGTACATCAACAGCGTAGAGCGGCTGTATCCCGAAGAGCAGGACGTCTTGGATCTGGGGGCCGATTCGCTCAAAAACAACCTGCAGACCGGCAATGACTTGCTCCAGTACAGCAACGGTTCAGGGAATACCAGGAGATGATTCTGCTCGCTCTCCGTCTTTGTGTTTTTTTTTCACCTCATGCCGTCTATTCTTGTTCTAACTCTGAGTCGAGTTGTTCTGCTGTGCCCCATCGCTATGTTGATGATCTCGTCCCCTTCTGATTTAAAAGTGTTCGCATTCGCCCTTACGGTTCACAATTTATAGGTATATACGCGTTGTGTCGCGATGAAAATGGTAGTCAGGTCATGTCAATGTCCATTGGATCGTCTATCTGCATATCCCTTTGTACGTCCGCGTTGTATGCATCGCCCTCTTGCACCTCTTCGACTATCGCCACTTGCCCGAGAACCGGGGATGACTCACTAGAAGAGGGGTGCGACGCGACCAGAGGCCTGAACAGCACCAGTGCCTTGCTGGGATCTGGCTCAAAGTGTTGCGGCAGTACAGACGTCGCGGCGTGCTTTGACAGCCGATCAAGTAAAGCGGGAGACACGGAAAGGCTCGCAGTCGCCTGAGACGCGGCCCCCTGTTCCTGCTCTTCGTTATCAGAGTCCTCCAGGTCTGTGATGACGATGCCTAACGCCCGCGGTGAGACGCGGACGACGCACGGACGACGCGGGTACATACGGTCTTTCTCGATCTCGTACCACGACGGGACCTTCATTCGCACGTCTGGCAGATCAACCACTTGCTCCGGCGCCATGGGCTCCTCGATCGCGCTTGGCCGCACGACCGGAGTCGGGGGCAGCACAGGGGGAGCATAGCTCTCCCATGCTGGGCCGACGCTGGGCTTGGGTGTCGGCGCGCGCGCCTGAGCCATAGTCACGTCGGGATTTTGGGGCGAGATATAGGAGCCGTCGGCGGCTGCGTTCAGTGTGAGCCGTGCAAAGCCATTCTCGAGAACCTCGTATCTGCGCCGCTTCGCGCGGGGCGAGACGGGGGGTTGGGGACGGCATTCGACGATGGATAGGTCGTCGTCGTCGAGGCTTTTCCGCTTGAGAGACGGGGTGCGGAACCAAGGGTGCATGTCCGGGGCGTACGCCCAAGTCGTCATGGGGAGGTGTGTGGCTAGGAGGTAATATGGCGCGGTATATAAACGACTCTAGTGGGATTCTTGAAAGCCGCCGGGCGGCTAGCGGTTTCTGGCGCTTCCACGAACATTCCACTCCGAGGTTATCATCACGTGAGCCCCTTCAATTGTGGACGAGCAGCCCTGTGACAGGACGAATATATCGGAGGAAATGCCATAGACAGAATGCATACAAAAGCATGACGCATGCATATTCTGGTACACGGTAACACTACGTAGCCCGGTCATGATGTCGCCGATCATGGCACAAGCGTATAGACACGCACAAAACACATCCAGCGCGCGGACCTCATGTGCACGCTTAACCACGCTTCTTCGAGACACCGACCGTCTTTCCACGACGACCTGCAATAAAGATATGTATCTAGCACATGGACACAGTAAAAAGATGACGTACCGGTTGTCTTCGTGTGCTGACCCCTCACTCGGAGACCCCAGAAGTGCCGCAGACCACGGTGAGCCCGGATCTTCTTCAGACGCTCAAGGTCGTCACGGATTTTCGAGTCCACGCTGTTGGACAGGATCTGCGAGTTCTTGCCGTCGACAATGTCCCGTTGTCTGTTCAGGAACCACGTCGGGATCTTGAACTGGGTCGGGTTTTGGATGATCGTAACGAGACGCTCAAGCTCGTCAGAGTTCAGTTCTCCAGCCCTGCAGTCTGTGAGCCTGCGAATGGATAAGACAGGCGGTATGAACGCACCGCTTGTTGAGGTCAACATCGGCCTTCTTGCAAACAAGGTTGGAGTAACGGCGACCAACACCCTTGATCTCCGTCAAAGCGTACATAATCTTGCGCTTGCCGTCGACATTGGTGTTAAGGAGACGGAGAATGTGCTTTGGGGACCGTGAGTTGCCAATAACACGGATGTTGCATCTCAAGTCACACCTGGAACTGTGTATGGGCTTCCGGTACAACGAGAGACATGGTGATAGTGAGGAGGGCGGGCAAGCCGTCTGAGTTGTATGATAGTCGTTAGGTTCAGCCGTCATCCAAGGGCAGATCAAGTCATCCAGCCTTCCAGGGGTCATTGGGGACGCCTGCATGCTTCACGACGCATGCAGGAGTCACAGATGACTCCAGAGTACTGTCCTGAGGGGTTTGGAATCTACTCACGTCTCGTTTGTGCTTGCTGGGGTCGTCGTGGGCGGCGGTGAGGGCGACTCCACGGATTATGGAGGAAATTCGGGAATTGCCGAGATTAATTCCCCTATTTCAGAAGAAAGCGGTATTGCTGGTCCGCTATGCCCATATATGGGACTTTGTTCCCACATTACCTTGTAGCGAGCGCATAAAACGTTATGGGTTATCGTACTTCGGGGTCAAGGCAAAATATACGAGACAATCTTTTCAAGCTATGCTACATGACGAACGGTTCGATGAGTACAATGCAGTAAGCTCTATGATACATTGGTGTGCTGGACGAAGTATTTCTGCGCGGCCTCAAGAGCCTCCTTTACCTTGCCTGGCTCAAGCCCAACCCCTTGCGCAGTGTCTTCTTTCCCTCCGGCCTGCATTTTGATTAGTTATCTTGGCGGGTAGGGTGTCATTGGAAGCGCTTACCTTCCCGCCAACAATCTCTGTCACGACACTACCCCAGGAACGAGCGTCTAGTCCCTTCGCCTTCATCGTGGGCGACACATAGTTGACGTGCGCCACTTTGCCAGAGGCGATGTCGGGGCTGAACACATATATTGACTTGCCCAACTTCTTGGCATGCTGAACAGCAGCTTGCAGTACCTATAAACATTGTGAGAAGATCCTAATGTTGTGACGCGCCTCGCTGCGAACCTTGGCATTTCCCGTAGAGTCAAGAATCGTGAGATACACCTCAGCAGTATCCTCGCGTTTGAAGAACTCAGTGATGTTTTCGACGACCTGAAAACGAGCGGCATAAGGCGCACTGCCGTGTGCAGCTGGTGAGCCACTCACCGCTTTGGTAGCGATCGCCTCGGCTTCCTTCGTCTCCTTATCGAAGGCCTTGCGCACTACTGCAAGACGATCCCGAAGCTCCGCCTTCCTGAGCACAGAGATTTCTGCTTGTCCGAGTTCCTGCAGCTGCGTTGAAGATATCGATGCACTACCACAGGCTTATGAAGGCATACCACGGTAAGGCTCTTCAGACCTGCATCCTTCTCACCCCCGCGCATCGATTCTAGCCGAGCGAGTGTCGCTGCAAGCGCGTCCGCTCTGCGATGTGCCTCTGCAGCCTCATGTCCTGTGATCGCCACAATACGTCGAATACCTTTGGCAATACCAGATTCCTCCGTGATGATGAAGTCTTTGATATCTCCGGTCTTGGCAACATGTCTGTGCGGCAAATTCACTTGTCGACCGCAGGGAAGGGAACGACCACTTACGTTCCCCCACAGAGTTCAACACTTGTAGTACGCCATTTTGGATTCTCAACGTCTGCAGTGATCTCGTCGACGGGATACTCGAGGGCGACAACTCGTACTGGATCAGGGTATGACTCTCCGAATACGGCTCGAAGACCGGAAATTTTGTAGGCAGTGGGGAGATCGAGTTCCTTGCTGTACACCTGCACATTCTTGCGTATCCAATCTCGGCTTATGCCCTCAATCTTCGTCAAATCCTGCGGTGCAATCTGCGCCTTGTGCGAGAAATCGAAACGTAGTTTTGTTGGCGCCACGAGTGAGCCCTTCTGGTCGACGTGATCGCCCAGAACTTCCCTCAGACCATAATTTAGTATGTGCGTTGCTGTGTGGTTGTTGCGAAGAGGCCATCGTCGCAACTGCAGTCGAAGCAGTAAATGGATTGAGCATCTCGTGTGAACATATGATGAGATAGAACAGACCTCGTCATATGACGAGACAACCTCGTCACCCAAGCTCAAACTCCCGTACTTCATGTGGCCAATATGCAGAACATAACCACTGAATACTTGCACATTTGTGACCTCGAATTCGGCAACATCATCGATGACAATGCTTCCAGTGTCATACTCTTGGCCACCTGATTCGGCATAGAAGCTTGTGCGATCGAGAACGAGCCCGAACATCGAATCTTCCGGGACTGTTGACGTGGAATCTAGGAAAGTCTTGTTGGAGTATATTGCGAGGATGCGAGCATTGGTGTTGCCAAGCGCTGTCGCAAATATCAGCACAAGCCGTCATCAATGCACATCAGACACCGACAGTATTTGGCAGAGTCATCAGTCTTTGGGACATTCCGCGTTTTCTCCAAAGCAGCAATGTCGTGAACATCCAGTTTAACAGCGTCCTTGTCTGTCTTCTTCTGATTTGCTTTGCTTGCTTGCTTCGAGTGCGCCTGGGCTGCCTCAAACTCTTCGTCATTGATCTCGAGCCCAAGTTCTTCAGCCATGAGACGGGTGAGATCGACCGGGAAGCCGTAAGTATCATACAATCGCCAGACATCCTTGCCCGACATTTTATTTGCACCCGATAGCTTCGCCCTCGCTGCATACTGGTCAAAGAGCTTTTCGCCGCGATCTAGCGTGCGAGAGAAGGACTCTTCTTCTTCGTCCAAAATCTCTTTGATTTCTTGGGTCCTCTTAGTGATTTCTGGGAAAACGTCGCCCTGCATGCGATCATTACCTACCAAAAAGGGTGATGTTGATTAAGCGCACATACCATTTGCTCGATGACAACAGGGACAAGGGACGAAAAGAAGGACCCGATATTGACACCTAGCTTTTTGCGGGCATATCGGCATCCTCGACGGAGGATACGTCGCAAGACGTAACCGCGGCCGACATTGTTGGGAACGCCCCCGTCGCTCAGAGCAAAGGTCAAGGTTCTGACATGATCGGCCACTACGCGGTAAGCCGTATCCACACCATTTTCATCATCCTCGCCGAATCGACCTCCGTAGGGCGGAGCTCCAGTCAATTCTTGGATGCGTGCGAAGATGGGGGTAAAGATGTCAGTATCGTAGTTCGAGCGCTTGTTTTGAATCACAGATACGAGGCGTTCGAATCCCATCCCTGTATCTACATGCTTGGATGGGAGGGATTTCAACGAGCCATCATCTTCGCGATTAAACTGTATGAAAACGTTGTTCCAGATTTCGAGAACGTCTGGATCGTCATGGTTGACCAGGGACGCAGCATTTCGTCCGCCGATGCGATCAAAGTGGATCTCACTATGCAGATATTGAAGACAACTCTCCAACGCATTCATGAGCGCGCCGTGACGTACCTGCACGGCCCGCAAGGGCCAGTTGCACCCATCTCTGTAAGAGATGAGCGTTGAGTGCAGACACTGGAAAAGACCATGCACTTACCCCAAAAATTATCTTTCGCGTCTCCCGGAAGGATATGATCCTCAGCAACTCCTTGGGCAATCCAGAACTGCCGCGCTTCAAGATCTGCGGCTAGGCCATTCTTACGGTCACCCTCGAAGTAGGTAACGTAGAGCTGATCCTTGGGGAGCTTGTACACCTCAGTGAGGAGCTCCCAGGAATAGGCAATCGCCTCTTTCTGAAACACGCACGATGAACGAACCACAATGTTTCCATTTTAATCATACACGTACCTTGAAATAATCGCCGAACGACCAGTTTCCCAACATTTCGAAGAACGTGTGATGATATGAGTCCTTCCCCACATCGTCCAGGTCTGAAAATACATGACATACAAGAAGGGTACCTCGTTCTACGACACGTACCGTTGTGTTTTCCACCCGCCCGGATGCACTTCTGGCTATTGAAGGCCCGACTGAGTCTTGCCAGGTCCGATTGGGGATCAACGGTACCAAGGAAGATGGATTTGAACTGCGAGACATCAGCAATATATCAAGTCCTGTAGCGAGCACGAGGGCGTGCCTGGTTCATGCCTGCATTAGCAAAGAGCAGGGTAGGGTCGTCAAAGGGAACGGTGGGCGAGGACGGTACGAAGACATGATTTCTTGCGCGGAAAAAGGCAAAGAACTCTTCTCGCACTCGTGGAGCAGACCAGCTTGGCAGAGTGTGTGCCATTCTATATGAGCAGTGAAAGCGATGGAATGTAAGGTGCGATACGACTCTCATCTAATTGAGAGGAGTCATAATTGGCCAACGTGAGCGTCTTGCACCGCGATCACGTGTCATACTCAGGGTCAAGCGCGACTCGTTCAGTCGCGTCCAACCGGACCAACTTACGGTATCGGTAGCGCTCCACAACTACCATTTGTTACAAAAATCCTCATACCGACAGACATCCATGAAAGAACTTACACACATGCACTGAGGCGGAGAATCAAACGGTAATATCTCCGTGTTACTGCGGTGCGAGGACCGAGCGGACACAAATAACAGTGATTTTCGGCCTTACCGGCGCGTCCATGAGACAGTTTTTACTTTAGGTTTCTCGCACGTACCATGGTGGGACCCCTATCATAAGCCCAATATTCTGCGATTTTCTCAACATCGTCCGCATCTAAAAATCATCGGAATAGACAATTCTATGCAAATTTTCTACTTAACCTGCACGTCCACCTGGAATCTTAAAGCAGGTCGCTGTCATGTCCTCGAATGTCTTCCAACACAAAAGGACTAATGTATATGAGTTTCGTCGCCGATGGTCACGCTGGCATTTCTCCAACACCACAGTTCATTCGGCAAGCGTTGACGAGGAGTGTCTGATCGTCCTCACTACCGTGTTGGGAGAGAAGCCACCGCGTATGTCATCACGCTTTGAACCTGTGAGTCGTGACGCCAGATTTGTGCTTCATTGGAAATGAAAGTATTCAGGCACAGCATGAAATTCTTACAACAAAAAAGGCGGGATGCTGAAGGAAGCCCCAGCACAAAAAGATGTGAGAGCTGCACCTTTTCTCAAATTTGCAATCTGTCCCGACACCACTCACAACTTCGAAGGGGCGATTTTATGTAAGGGGTAATGAGCCGTGTTTTTAGTACGCCATACCCTCCTCGATACAAGTATTCAGAATCAGAGTTGATAGCGTATCCAAGTTGAACATATCAAAACTGTTGTCTGCCAAAATTCAGTCTTGTCGGTCTGGTCCATAAAGAGGGGTCTAATCATAGTAAGGCCTCCAGGTGTCAGTCGCTACTGACATCACAGACCACAAACCAATGTGAGCGCAAAAATTGTCTCATAGACGTGGCGCAGATCAGTTAGGACCGGAAATTATTGTTGTCCGTTCCCGCTCGTTTCATAAGCAGCGCATCTCGTCTAGAATCTAGGGTCAATAGGCACATGGTGCACGATGCATTATATCAAAACGATCATACGACAACAAGGCAATTGCAAGGTATCATAACATCTGAAGCAAGAAATTTGACGAAGTTTGACTAACAGTGAAACATATGGCCTGATACGAAATTGGCCTTCGAGGTCTCTCGGGAAGTCACTGAACAGCTTGCCCCACGGGCCACCAGCAGGGACAGACGTATTCCTCAATAGAAGCCCGCCTCGGTAAGCGATGGCCAGTTTGCAGCAACGCTTCGCGCCGTTTCAGTGAGAACATCGTTCAAGTTGTCACCATCTTGTGTGCGGGAGGTCAGTAGAGACTCCAGATCACTGGACAACTACCCACCTGGAGCAAATTGTATGGCTCCATACTGCGGGCCACTGATGACCCAGCTATTGTTTGCGGGGCTTACTGGGATGGGAATCACCATGTCGATCGAGGCAAAACCAGCCTGATCGAGGGACGTCCAGTCTGTGTCGATGTCCGCCCCAGTGTGCGCTTCCGAGTAGGTTATGCCTTGGTCATCCGCATTCGGAGCAAACACGAAACTCGTGTACTCGGTGCCCCTGAAGAAGTACGCTCCGTAAAAGCCGTTGGTGGGCGAAGCGGGAGACAGGAGCGTCACGTCGTAAGTGCCGGCGGGCGATTCCTGGGTAATAGGCCAGTCGAAGACGGTCTCCTCTGGGCCGTAGACCAGGACGTCGTCTCCAGCACCGGGATAGGAAGGGAACTCGATGAGGACGTAGTGTTGCCTGGAGAAGACGTATGTCCGATTGATGTTAGTCGGATGGGGAAGGATGGAGTCGATGGTGGTGAATCCGACATGGCGCAACGAAACCCAGTCGTCGACGATGGTCTTGGGCCCGTAGACGAGAGAGTCAGTGTGGCTTACGATCTCAATGAGAATGTACTGGGTGCCTTTGAACACATAGACTTGTTCCGAGTCGCTCGTGGTATTTGCCTGGACGACGACAGCCGTGACATTTGTCGGCTGCGAAGAGCACGAAGCTGCGGCCACACTGGCGAGCTGTTAAGCTAGGTGCGTCAGAGTTTCCCTAGCTTTACATCGATATTACTGACCTTGCTGAACGTGCAAGCGGCGATAATGGACGCAACCAACGGTACTATAAACATGCGCATGACTAGCTTGTTCTGTCGAGTAATCCATCAAAAATGAGTCTGTGGAGCTAGAGCCTAAACAGAATGCTCACGTACAAGTTGAAGGTGGAAAAGCGAAGACCAAGAGCGATGGTATTGGCAACACGAGCCGCCCTCTTTATATGCGTGTGTGCGGGGGGCTACGAGACTCTCCTCTGGAGTTTCTCATCCATTGTTCCCTGGAATGACACAAGTTCTGTGCCTCCAAAGCACTTGGACATGACGGCCGAGAGGGTGCCGACCTCTCTTGGAATGCCGAACACTTCGTTCTATCATACGGCTTCTAGGGAGCAGACAAACTTCACAGAACAGGGGCGTGAAATCACCTGTGGCAATATCTGATGACTATGCCACCGACACACCGGCGCGTGCGTTCCCCGAGGCTTCAGGAAGAAATCGCTCGGGTGCAGGCTTTTCCGCGTTGACCAAGAAAATGACAAACCATTCGTCGCCGAAGACATTGAATTAGAAGACGGCTTCGTATAGTCGGCTGCATAATTCCTCCGTGTTTCAACTTTAAGGAACATTGGCACTCGGTGGTCATGGAAAAGGCTAAGACATGGATGTGTTAGCCCGGGGCATGACTGTAATGGACGGCGGTGTGTGGCTTACGGTTCCCTTGTATTATTGAAAACACTGCACTACTATCGGCAGGCTTAGTACAGATAACCGCCACATACTCATAGGAAGTACGTCATGCACGGTGATTGCCCGGTGTTCTATCTGTTGCGGAGACCCGCCGCGGTCGTGACTTGGGTTGTCCTGGATATCGTTGTCGTAATGGTACAATTAGATGCATGCAGCAGGCCTATGCAAATGCAAAAGTAGGTACGGAGAGTCAACTTAGCGTCGGTGTCCGAATACTCATACTGACCTTCGCAAGAGACTAGGCACGGTGGTCCGGTGCCGCTGTAGGTAGACACCATCCATGTGAATGGTATTCAATTACAGTACTGGACATGCCTGTCGAGAAGCCTGAAGAATGAATGACGGGTATGGAGAGGGACATAGCATAGACAACATGCACTCGAAGAGTGCCACAGAAAGGCGGCGGGCGCAGACAATGCGGCAGAATAGTTTCTCAAAAGGAACTTGTTGAGCATCATAGAGTTTTCGATACTCCGGTGTATCAGGCTCTACGTCGCTCCTGGCTTCGTCAGGTCGTCAGCGAGGAAGTCCCTAACGGCCGAATCAAACACCGGTAGAACCTTAATTTCACGACGGCGTCAAGGCTACCCACGCCTGAGTGGATTTGATCGGCCACGTCCTGATAGTACAAGGCCCTGCCCCGAATATATGAGGCATGCCTGATCCTGACTTCTCAAACTTTGGTCGAGTTGTATGGCATGTCGGCGACCAGGCGACAGATGCAGGTCAGCTTAAAAATAACACGCGTAGGATTTTCCCCAAAAAGCAGGAGGTGATCAATTAAAACAACCACAGCCACTAGTTGGCTGAAGAAAATAACAGCCCTAGACGACCACCTACCTGCAGACCGTCAGTCTAGCATTTATGGAAGTCGGTTTTCCGGAGCATCCTGGCAATTCAATTGTGGCGTGGTCAAAACTGGGAACTGTGGCTGTAGTGAACATGAGACTGAATAAATGTGGTAGCGGATCAATGGACGGACCTATATTATGGCAGGCGGTCAGTGCTACATCTTGGACGCACAAGTCAGACGAAGAGGACAGACAAAGGACAGCTGTGACAGCTGGCCAGAGTCACGAGAACGAGATGTGCCAAAATACACATCACAAAAGCAAAATAGAAGATAGAGGTCGCCATATACATGCCATGGACTTCTTGGCAGTGAATCGCCTGAAGATAGATGTCAAAACAAACAAACATAATGAGCGCGACAACACGAGAGTGGCGAGAAATGAAGCACATGAAGAGAAGACGGCAAATTAGGTAACAATAAGTCATATTGAGCGATTGACCGGGTAAAAGCAAACAGTAGGTATCCGTATCTGAATGGAAGGTCTTCTATGCCGGAAGGCGGACATCTGCGGGGAAACCACTCAACAAGTCTCACACCAAAGCCCCGCGTTCTACCCGAGAACAGCTTATAGCAAAGTCAGCCAGTGAGTGTGGTACAAGTGCGCAGTCAGCAGCAGAATGGCCCCAATGAGACGTGAAAGTTTAGGCGCATGCTGGTTTCCTCTGCCGACAGGGTCCCAGCAACCAACACATCGCTTCACGTATGTTGGTTGCCGATACCCTCGCTTGAATCGGAGAGTACTTATCCCGAGGACCACGTAAAGGTCTGCGCCAGGACGAACATGCATGTTCGCCCTCCCTCGAGATACGTACCTTTTCGTCATGAGATCGAAATTTTGCGAAACAGCCGAAGAGCGATCAAGGAGCCATGGGGCGACAGGAGTGAACACACATACGGTTGCAGAACAGAGAGCCTGGGCAGCGAAAGACTAGTCTTAGTAGTAGAAGGGAGCGGACATCCATCAGAGATATAGGGACTCAATGGCGTCAGAGCGGCTCTTGAAATCGACAGAATGCAAGTAGAAGGCCTCGAAAGCGCGATCAGCCAGCAAGTCAGCCAGAGTAGTCAATGCTGCCTGGAGCTATCCTCACGCCTTGACATGCTTGCCTTGACCTTTGCCTTGACCTTGACGCTTACAGCGATGCTTGCACGCTACGGACATCACGCTTGTCGACAAAGCGTTAGTCTGGTGTGTGATGAGACGATGAGCCACTCACCATTCACACAAGTACCAGACGTGGTCTTGCTTCGGCTGAGATTCGCAAACCAAACGGAAGCACTGCCAAAGACAAGCTCAACAGTAACAGCACACCACTCATCCAAGCCACAACGCGAACACTAAGCAAGTAGAGGAAGGACGAAGCAGGGAGTGATTGGAGAACGTCGTCAGCAAGTGTCATCAGCAGTCACCAAGAAATGGCTAGACGAGTCAACGAGGCATACCACAGGCCGGACGCTGGACAAAGCCCCAAAGCCTAGAGCCACATTGAACGTCGTCAGTATATCGCAGCTCAAGCTCTGAACACGCAGTGGAAAGACCGTCAGAAGAGCACCGACAGGTGAAAGCAGATTGCCCAGCTGCTGAAAGTCAGATGAGTACGGCGAATATGCAACGGGCTTGAGACACTCACTTGAGGAAGTAGTAACCCTCGTGGCTACCTAAGAGCGATTCCCTAGTCTTCTCATCTGTTGTGGCACTAGGGTCGTGATGTAGCCACAGACGAGCCTCTTGTATAGCCTGGGGGCAGTGTGTCGAGAAGATGTCGGAACAGATCAGTGTCGAATCAGCCAGACCAGCCAGACCAGGAGCAGAAGAACCTCCAGCTAGCGTGCCACAAGCCCAATAGAGAAACAAGGGTTGGAGACGCCCCACAGAGGTAGCCCGAGACTAACCAGGAACTTGTGGCGGCTTGTGGCGGCTTGTGGCGGCCAGGTCGACAATGTAGCGCAGCGAGAGCAAACGGAACACAAAGAGGCGAACAACAAATGAGGAACGATAACACACGAAGGGTAGCCGCGAGGGATGTCACGACATGAAAAGCAGCCACAAAATGCGACAGGACACGAGGAAACAACAAGCCAATGCACATGAAAAGCAGACAAAGACAACTCAACAAGAATTGAGACGACTTGATATGTTGGACCTTTGAGCGTGGGCGAGAGAAGAGTATAGGAGAGGAGCGGGTGGGAGTTGGTAGTGAGAAAGACAGGCGGAAACGATGGCCTCTTATACGGACGATGGACGGTCTGTGGCGGCGGGCGGCTGGCCAAAGCACTCGGCAATACGCGGGCCAAAGCACTCCGCTCCACCCACGCGTTTCTCTGTGATGGGAATGCCTATCGATGATTGGCGGAAGCTTTGCCAAGGCCGCAAACGGGACAAGCAAATGAACGCCGCTGAGTTTGAAATCCCAGGACAATGGCTCTTTGACGGTGGCCAGAAGACAGGTTACGAAGACATACCATCGCGGCGATTGTCAGTTGTACGCTGTTGCAGTGCACGTTGCTAGCAAGTTGTGATAGCCGACTCCATCAGAACCATCGATCCCAGTGCTTCTTGTAGACTGCTTGGGAATCAGCGACATCAGCTACGATGTGCATCTCGCCAGTCTGGCGCCTCGCGTCCTGTGTGGCGGATCGTGATATTTGAAAGGCGAGATTGTGGCGAAAGGCTTGGGCCGTTCTGAGAGGATGGTATAGGCAGCACGTTATATTTCGTTCTCGTTCGTTATCATGATCCTCATCAACAGACATGAACTGTGAACCTTCTCTAGGGGAACCAGCACTCCTCCACGTTCGGCCAGTGCGTATAGACCACTCCTACCCTACCCATTGCTGCGCGCAGCCTGGGCAAACGATACATGATGGCGTCCGTAACATTATATCTCGCTGGCTTGTAGTCAGAGTTAAGCACGTGGAAGCTTGTGACAAGTTTCCCGTCCGACCCGCGTGCAAGCCTGACGAGGTGCGTGTCAATGAGTTCCCAGTCCAGAACAGATAGTTCGCCGCTGTTGCAGAGCTCGATGTTGAAATGCACTTGCTGGATACGCGGTGACTGGAGGCGAGACAATGCAGCAGGTATCCAGTCGTGGGAATGGAGTTGGACGGGGTCGGGGATGTACACGAAGCGTGGCTGTGAACCGTCGACCCAGACCTTATCGAAGCGGAGCCAGGTAAGGTTCGTGTTATGTGACAAATTCATGGCTATGCAATGACGGTCAATGGCAAATCCAGCGATTGCTTGCCGTACACACCTTCTCTGAAGGAGAACCACCCAGGGAACTCCAGCGTCAGGTCCAACAACGACTTTCCCGCTGACTCGAACAGCTTAGGAACGTACTTCCCGTCCGTCGAGCCGTCCCAATGCAAGTCCATGCGACGCGGGCGCAGCGCGAACGGGCCTCGCACCAACCATGCTACGACTTGCGCTGGCGGGGTCTGCAAGATCAGCTCGTCTAGTTCGACGGGAGCCGAAGGCACGATCGCCGCCAAGTCGGGGGTGAATGCAGGTAAGAGAGACGACCTGCGCCAGTACACCGCAGACATGTGCAGCGCTTTCAGCTCCGGACACGCGCACAGAAGCTGCAGCAAATCCGTCCCGTCGAAGCGCACGTTCGCTAGGCGAAGCTTCTTGACACTGTGGAAGTACGTCGAGAGTCTGTCCCGCGTGTCTTCGGACATGTCAAACATCCCTCCGGAGAAGTTGAGTGTCAAACGCTCCACCTCGTGCAGGCGCGGGAGGATCGGAGGCAGGCAGGGCTGTCCTTCCTCCGACTCGATCGTGATCGAGAGCTCGCGTACGCTGAGCGCGACATGGGGTGAATCCCGGAGTAGTGCAACGAAGCTGAGGTAGTTGGAGTACGTGAGGGAGTGCGAGAGTCGAAGGGTGTGGAAGACGATGTCCCTGATCATAGGTATGAAGGCGCGGCAAGTGAGTGCGCAAGCTGCAATGGCACGGCGATCGTCCCGGAGGAAGCCCAATATGGCTTCCCATACTTCTGCAGGCAGCTGAGGTCGGACAACCTCTACAACCTTGGTGTTCTTCCACTACGATACGTAAACATGGGTCAATAGTTTGCGTCACGACAGAAATCGGCTAACTTACGGCGTGAGAGCGCCCTCCAGATCCGTACGTGATGCGGGAGATGAGGCGCCAAACGCAGCGCAGGAGGCGAGGAAAGCGCAAACGTCGCATAGAGGGGTTTTCTCGTGCTCCTTTGCTTGAGCTTTCTCCTGTCAGGCTAATATGCGAGGCATGGGAGACGCGGTGTTCCATGCCAACGGACGGGGGCCGCCCAAACGTCGCGCGTGCATGTCGCGCAGTTTATGTGAGAGGACCAGGGTTAGCGATCTGGCAGGGGTGCGTAATCTCCGTTTCTGTTCGGACGTCGCCGCAGTCGGGGGCGTGTCGGGTCACAGGGTACTTTCACTGACAGGTAGTTATGCGCATGGCCACGGCGGGATTCAGCTCGTCTCGTAAATGCATCATTGGTGGGCATGTCAGACACTCTTCGCCCGCGCATGCAAGCAGCCAAAGGGAACACGAGAAATAACAAGTCCCAGAGACGATCATATAGTTGCCCTTGGGAACACCGAGGGAAGGAGTGAGTTTGTGCGATATAGCCTTCTAAATGTTCACACTGTGCGCCACATTTCGTCAGTGGCGGTCTGCAAGACCGTTTGCACTGCCTGGGCATGATAACGTTCGAAGCAAGATGACATTGGTGCGGGGTACAAAGTGCAACACGCCCTCTAGCAGAGGATACGTGCAATACGCTTAAAGACCGCGAGCCGAGAGCGTAGAGATCATTCGCTAGAGACTAGGCTTTGGCGGTACAGTATCAGATGATGATCCCGACTCACACGCACTTATCAGTGGGATTCCCTCCACATCCTAAACACCCCCATCTAGAGGATAACATATGCTAGCTCGATGATCACGGGAGCGTCAGAAAGCCTCGTTTTCTGGCCCAGAGGAGTCTAACCTCTTGTGCGCGATGGCGGAAGGGGCTTGTGCACGAGATGCGGGGCCTCTCGGCTCCCGATGAACGTCTGAGGAAAGTTTTGGAAGTTAAGCGAGTTTTTTTTTAGAGCAACATAAGATACACGGCCAGAAGATCCGTATGAACTGGGTTTAACCGCTGACAAGCTGCACGTCGGTCAAAGCGCTTTGCGCCCTGTGCAAACCACGACAGTTTATGCCTGGTGCAACCACTCACACGCTTGCCCCGCGGGCAAATTCGTTCAACCACCGTGCAAAGCAGATTTCTGCTCACGTGATACAAGCGCGGTCTCCCAGGGTACCATTGACCATATTGTTGTGTGAGAACATACAGAGAATAGCTAGTCGCAGATGTAATTGCTTAATTATGTACATATACATTCAACTCCTAAGATACCAGACTGTAGCTTCTAAGAGAAAGCAATACAAAAATAACAAGTAACTCACCGAACTCTGCAGATGGTTCAGAATGAAGCAGAAGGCGAGCTGGCATATGGATCTAAGGCAGAAAAGGTCAGAATAACAGGCTCCTGATCATAAGATCAGGGTACTGGTACATTCACCAGGAGCACGGGGCTCAAAATACATGCAAGACGATATTGAGACATTTGAGACGTGGGTGGGCAAGATGAAAAACTTCTCAGATTTGTCGCGCATGCCTTGTCGTGTCTTGTGCAAGTCACATGATATGCAGTGTTTGCCCGCGGGTTAAACTGCGATATGGGTAGCTGCTGGTCACCCGTGCATGCCAGCCGTAGGTCAAATCGATAGATTTGCACGAGGATCAAGCAATTAGTGAGCCATGTATCAGGAATAGCTGTGCCAGCAGACTTGAAGCTTCACGGGAGAAAGCAGGCCTTTGTATGCTGCCAGGCATGACAAAACGAGCCTCGCCCTCGGGTATGAATCACGTGCCATAAGCAGAAATAGCGAAAGGCGCCGGTATTCACTGCGCCCAAAGCGGGTGGGATGCCTGCCATGCAACGGCCGTGACCCTGACACACTCTCGTAGCTTATTCCCGTGAAACCCCACGTCCCCCTCCCCACCTTCCCTCCACGGGCTCCCGAGCGCAGCTGTGCGACAAACCTCTTGGCCGCCCACCATGTCGTCTACGCTGCCGCGTGCAGCGCCGATCCATGCGCTTTCGCTCTACGTCTGCCTGGCCTATCTCGCCACTGGCGTGGCCGCACAGACGGGCACTCAGACCACCGGAGGGCCTAACACAAGCTTGGCGATGTGAGTGCGATTGTTCCTCCCCGAATTTGTATCCCCAAAATTACCGTGTCCTGACACCTTCGTCTGCAGGATCATCCTCTACGCCATCACCGGCTGTGTATCCGCCTTGTTTTGTGTGGTCATCGTCTCCGGGGTGCGCATTTATGCTCAGTCGTAGTGTGCGCTGCCTATATCATGCATGATTCAGGCTATACGGGCCATCCGCCACCCTGAGCGGTACGGGCCCCGCACGGGGGAGGCAGGCTTTGACGGAGCCACAGCACAGAGCCGTGCCCGCGGGCTTACCCGCGCGATCCTCGACACCTTCCCTGTTGTCAAGTTCGGAGTTGACCCTGCCACTGGTGAGGCTCCCCGTCCGAAGGACATCGAGAACCCGGACGAGGAGTCGTACGAGCTGGAGGTCCATGCTCATTCAACGTCCAGCAAGGACGGACACGCGGAGACGCAGACAATAGAGGTCGTGAGCAGTGCATTGGCCGATGGGCGGGGGGCGAGTACAAACGGGGACGAGGCGGATGGGGATAAGGAGGAATTTGATGTGACCGATGCTCGGCCGACAGCGGGGCAGAATGGCGAGGACTCGTTCGGCGCGGGCTCATCAAAACTGGACGCGGAACCCGTAGTGCGACCGCGCATGCGCCCAGGTCGCTCGCAGACCGGGCCTCACGGCGATGCAGGTGGCAACGGCGGCACCGTTGTGAAGGAAGTCGTCCCTGATGCGATTGGTACGGAAACATGCCCGATATGCATCCTCGACTTTGAGGAGGGCGACGACCTGCGTATTCTTCCCTGCGAGGGGCACCACCGCTTCCACCGTGACTGTGTAGACCAGTGGCTGCTTGAGCTCTCCAGCAGCTGTCCAATATGTCGACAAGGTATGTAGTCAGCATTCCCAGTTTGCCATCAGACTAACCCGTTGTCCGCAGACTTCCACGCTCTAGAGATGATGATGGCCGGCGAAGACGACCGTCTTGAGCCACCTCGCATGCCTGCGGCGGCACGCCCGCTCTCAACCGCTGCTGCCCGCTTCTCGCGATACCTCCGCTCCGCACGGCGGCGACACGACCGCCATCGCGAAGATGGGAGCGGTTTCGACATCACTGACCCACCGATGCCTCTTGCGCCCGAGGGACGGTATTGACCGCCACCTGTTTCCCCAGACCATCGTGCGCTCCTCCGCCTTCCCCACCCCCATGTATAATATTGTGTCCAACTGTTGTGTGAGTGTTGTATTGGTGTGTACTACTTTTTTACCGCCGCATTGCACGCGATGGGCGTGTCATGACTTGGGACTCTGTTCATTCGCTTTCGTGCATGTGTACCATCAGTGCTAGTACATCACCATGTTTTGTATAGCCCGTAATTGGTTTTCTAATGTTATCGCGATCTTATCAGCTCCAGTGCACATGCTCATCGTCGTCCGCTGTTTTCGCTGTTGCAGAACAGAATAAGTGTGCCATTGTGGAAACGTACGTGCGGGCCTCACTCAGTGAAGCTGAGAGGGGACGCCTGGTAGTCTCGTAACCAGACGTTAAGGGGGGGAGAAGGGATCACGTGGAGTGTTACTATATCTGGATGCGGAGTTCCAAAAAACCCTGCACGACTCCCCCCTTAACGTCTGGTGAGTTTTGCAGAGAGGGAGGGGGGTATCCGTCACGCCCCAGCGCTTGACGTGCCTGCGGCGCGTCTTGCCTGCGACGCATAGTATGGCTCCCGCTATATCCACTCTTGCCGAGTTCTCGTATGGTCTTTCGACGCTCTCGGCACCCATCCTCAAGAAAGCCCGTGAGGAAGCAGCAAAAACGCACCAGTACTCGTCTGCAGAGACAGAAGCCCCGAGTGGTCGTCAAAGATATCGCTGCCCAAGTCCGAAGCTGGCGGGGAGTCCAGATCGGAGTCAGAATCGTCAACGACACTGCGTAGCGAGCTCAGCCAAGGGCTCGAATGAGTAGTTGGAATAGACGACATTATGATTATGTAGGTTGGCTACCGTAGCATACATGCGCATACATTATCAAGCGACTGAGTTTTGAGGTGCGCGGCGCGTCGGACGCAGTCACGTAGGCAAGCAGACGCGAGAGGTAACGGCGTCGTCACCAGTGACTTTGGTGACGCGTGATGGATACCCCCCTCCCTGCAAATTTCACCAGACCTTATAGGCGAGAGTGTGCAGGGGTTTTTAGATCTCCGACACCCAATTGGGTAATAGCACACGTGATGCGCCTATAAGGTCTGGAAACGAGACTAGACGCCTGGGACGAGACAGCGGAGCCACTTGGTGCCTACGCCCAAACGAGACGTCGAGTGGGGCGTAGACGATATCACACGCCATCCACCCGCCCCGCCCGAGGTCATGTATGCCCAGGAATGGCGTGGAGCATGCCAAAGCAGGAAGGTGCCGTCTCCGCTCCTCTCAAGTCGGCGCGGCGTCATTGGGAACCGTCAATGACGTTTCTTGCCATGACACGCGTCGCGTCATCGTCCGCGCCCCTTGGTAGCCCCCGCGACAGTATATAAGGCGGGATGCAGCTGGTGAACGACATTCGTCTCTCTTCTCATACCCACTCAATCCCTTACATTTTACGATCTCTCTCTCTACACCAACCTTTCCACTATGTCCGACACTGGCAGACAATCTCTCACCGACAAGGCTGGTGCTGCTCTCAAGGTGTGTTATGATGACCGTTGTCAATTTGCCGCGGTACTGACTATATGCGTCGTACAGCCCGACTCTGAAAAGTCCACCATGGAGCACTTGGGCGATAAGCTCAAGGGCAAGAGCGACTCTGCCGCATCTTCCGTGCAGCCCCAGGTTCGTCCCGGAATCCACCTTGTAGTTCATGCGACGCGCTAATGCCGCTGCCATCACAGAACGAGAAGTCGTACACCCAGCAAATTGGTGACGCTTTCAGTAGCAACTCAAACGACTCGACCGAGGTAATTGTTTGAGAACTGAGGAGAGCGCGCGGGCTGACTAATTTTTATCGCAGCCCTCGTTGACCCAGAAGGCCAAGAACGCTGTTGGTCTCGGCGGTAACAATCAGTAGATGTTCAACTGCACGCTGGGTTTCACTGTATGATTAGGGCGGGCGTCATTGTTGTAATATTAGCGTCTTTATACACGGGATGCATATCTTGACCAATTGTGTATACCTATACCTATACTGGTCATTGCACGTATCATCACATATCAGAACGTGCGGAGCGAGCACACTCATCAAAGCGTCGTTCCGCAAAGGTTGTCGACTTCACAGATGACGTAAGGCTTTGACGATATATTTGGTGACAATCATCAAGTCCCAACTCCGCGGGTCGACTCCCATACTAGGCAATCGCCAGTAATTCCTTTAAACCCCGCAGATTCTGGATATTCGTATTTGACAGTCTTGTCAATACTATGATCCAAAGCAGTGTTGGGCCAGTCGTCTGCCAGTCGTCCCAGTCGTTCCCACGACTGGGCCGATTAATCGACGACTGTACGAAGTCGAAAAGTCGCGGCGACTTTTCCCACGGCTTGCGCAGACACGGCCCGATATTCACGTGCGCAATTCTGGTACGCAGGCGCCCGAAGAGTCCCAAAGAGGCATCGGATCAAGGGATGAGGGGGCCCAATGACTTTACTTGGCTGCCTCTCTCTGTCATTGAGAGATCTATTCGACTTCACCGCAAGGATGGAAAAGAGGCTTGGACATATTTGCAGGATGAAGTCGAGTTGTATGAGCTTCTTGACTTCTCATCTTCGATGCAGAAGATAGTATTGACTGAGTGCTGAGTCTCTGCTAATAGAATATACATGTATTTTCTTTTACATATCTTGCTACCATCACATCCTGTTGTGTACATTATTTTGTGGCCAAATCTCCCTCAGATGTGGCTGAATGGTCGTGGGAATAGTCGCCACTGGGAATAGTCGCCACTGTGGGAATAGTCGCCACTGTGGGAATAGTCGCCACTGTGGGAACAGTCGTCGTCGTTTGTAGTCGTTTCGACTGGCATCATGCGACTAAACGACAGTCGCACGATCATTTGACGACTCGCACAACACTGATCCAAAGCATGACCCTTATGTTGACTTTTGGGTATGCAAGCGTCGGCCCGGGTCACGTGGTCGTGCGCCGGTGTGGGAATAGGACTTATGTAGGTAGTGTAAGGCAAATAAATCAGCGTAAATTACACCGTACTTTTTTACAGGTAATTTACAAGTAATTTACACTTTTTTACAGGGCTGTCTGAATAGAGGTGTAAATAATGTAAATAAGGGTGTGTCACGTGCTGTGTACCCCCGTTCAGCCGCCAATTGGGCCAATGCCTTGCACCCCGGGCTATTATTTTGTCAACACTGCTTCAGTGCACTACTCTTTGTATCTTTGTAGTCTACATACTTATACACGGTCTCTGTAGATATCAACGGACTCTGCTCGAACGTAGTACAAGTTCTGACTCACCTTTTCGGACTTAGCCGCGCTGTCTCGGATCTAGCCGTAGGTACTTAGAATCTCTTAGAATGGTTTGAACACCTCTTGTATCTCTTTGTCGAGCCAACACCAGTATTCGGGCCTCTGCCCCTGTTGTTCGTGAACCTCTCAGTCCTCTCTCATCATAATGGCTCACGCTCTTCATCTCGCCCATTACAATTGCCCCCATCATCTAGGGCTGGGAACTTGAAGCCACAGCGGCTGCATGGATATTTAGGAGGAGCTAGTAAATGTAAATGAGGCAGAAGATGGCAACTTGGCAAGGTGTTATGGGAGTTCAATTAGGATGTGTAGGTAGTTAGTAGCATATGCTAGATACTCTTTCTGCCCTTGCATGCGATATGAATGCTCCCTGGAGCTTTTTTTAACATATCTTTACATTTTTCTACCATTTTTTACTGTTTTTTACACACCGGAGGGTGTCACGTGCCGAAGCGCAAATAGTCCCGTGATTTATGTAATTTACAATTTTTACCATGTAAAAAACGGGGTCCCAAAACCTGGGTCTGTAAAAAACGGTAATTTACACACCGATGAATTATTTACCCTACACTATATGTAGGCGTTGCGCGCCGTAGGTAGCCCCATCGGTTTGTAACCTTATCCACCATTGATCCCTGTCCATCGAGGACGTTGGCTGTCTTTCCGGCGTCGTTCTCACACCTTACTCAAATGGCATTACTCCCGTAGAACGTAGGACAATGCCAGGACAACTTTGTGGATCCTACAACAATGAGAACACTGCTTGCGGCTTGACTTCGATTACCAGACGAACAACAGCAGCGATATGCTTGTCACTATCTTTGGTAAGTTCTGAGACGGTCTATGTAGGACACGAGCGTGTGTGTAGGTAGCACCAAGAAGTGGCAATGAAGCGGCAATCAGATGATGACGCAACGAGGACGAGCTGCAGGGATGCACAGCCACACCGTCAGTTCGCCGTGAAACCTCTTGAAACATATCTTCATAAGGTTCTAACAGCAGGTCTTTACAGGCCACGGGACGCTCGGCACAGCTCAAGCCCTAGCTCAGGTCGCGAATGTGTAGCCCGACATTGTATCGGATCTGGCCCAAAAGCATCACCGTCACCATATCCGCGTATCGTGTTTCGTGTGTACTTTGACCGAGAAGCAGGTTTTCAAAGGTGTCTCACAAAGTCATTGCTGGAATACCTTCACGCGCCCTTCGCGCACGCCAGGCGTGAGGCACTCGAGCGAGTTCCTTCCGAATCTCAATCAAGGATGGGGAGACGCCTCCTTTCTGCAGTATGGTGTCCCTGTGATTCGTACCTCCTCGGATTCCGGCTAATGCATGTTGTTCCTCCTGCGCCAGGCAATAGTCATGGCAAGAAGTAATCGTGACGAGCGGCTCCTTGTGCCACATATCATGATTATGCGTGGGGATGGGCATTGACCCGATCAGTGATTAATCGCTTTGAGTAACTAAACTGACTTCCCGGGAACCTCGGAGCAGAGCGGTGTCGTCGTTTATATTGATCGTGTTGAACATTCGCTTATGAACATTGCAATCAGGTGCTTGTATACACACCAGTGCCGATCACAGGTTATAACAAAAGCAGTAGTAGTATGCATATGACGGCAGGCTTTCGACTGCTGGGTTGCCCACGCATCTGGAGATAGGCGCTCGAACAATGCACCGATCTGACATCTCACGATGACATCTGGTGACATCGGACTGGCCGTGGGCGTGCCCTTTTCCTTTTTCGTACAGGACCACTATGCACCGCGCACATACTCATTCGCTTTACGACTCTTCTCCAGAGCGCCCATGGTCTATGTTCCCAAGCAAGCTCAGATGCGACGGAATCGCTCCCGTGGCCTGTGCATGCCTCAGCGCGTTGACTGCCCGAAAGCAAGCATCCTGTGCAGATGCGTGTTGTGCATCTCTACACAGACTTGCATATGGTACCATATATAATGCTGCATGAGCACATTGCTGAAAGACCAACATCTGTGAGTTCTCAACTTCTGCGGTCAAATGGCTTCTACTCCAACGACTAGAGTTCTGGGGAAAGGTAGAGCGTGCTTTGCCTGCAGGTATGCCACATGATATTGGCATCGAGTGTTCACTCACGGATACACAATGGCGAACATAGAAACAAGAAGATTGTATGGCTTCACGAGCTCAATCTTATTGTATAGTGACTAATTCATCTATTGGCAGAGATGTGACGGTGCGAGACCCATTTGCGGGAACTGCTTCCGCTCCAACATGGCGTCAGAGTGCGGTTATAACGACGAGCCTCCTCGTGACAGCGTCTCCGGACTTCAGCGACAGGTCGCGCGTTTGGAAAACCGCATAGCAAATCTGATAAACCCTTCTTTCACTCCTGTTACCTTACACGATCCATACGAGAAATACCATCAGCTGCAGGCCCACAGTCGCGCTTCCTCGCAGAGTCAAGATCTAACGCACGATCAGACACCCGTGCAGACTCCAATGCAGCGCCAGCCTTTAATACAACGTCAGTCTCCAGTGGAAGATCATTACCTCCCGGAGCAATCTCTGCAGGCGCTGTAGGTTTCGTTATACATATGCTATCCAAAGACGTCCGTAAATAACCACCCCACAGGTTCAATTCCTTTACAAATCACGCTGTCGAATTTGGGTTCTTTCTACAGATGCCACGATTTTTGCAAGCGCTACCGCAGCCTAGACAGGCAGATCAAACCGACCATACCGTCGCCCTGCTCAATGCAATTTATCTCGTGGGTGCTTACTTTTCCAACGACCCGCACTTGCACGGGCTACAAGCGGAGTTGTTCCTCCGCGCGTCGGAGCACCTTGCCGTGAGCCTTATCAATTCCACGTCCACGGCAGTCATGCACGCGCTGCAAGCTGAGGTGCTCCTGGCGAATTATTGCTTCTCGAATAATCGCACACTCGAAGGCACATACCATGCAAACGCGGCTGCTTCTATGGCGCTTGCGTGCAGGCTCCATATGGTCCGGAGCTCGCGCATCCTTCAGAACAGCGCATTGCCGATGGAACTGAATGCGCAATACCGACTTGCTCCGCCCGTCAACGCCGCCGAGGAGGGTGAACGCATCGATGCCTTTTGGACTATCTACGTGCTCGACAAGTCCTGGTCGCTTGCGCTGGGCTACGATTCAGTCTTTGCAGACGACGAGCAGAAGGGGACAGAGATCGATGTGCCATGGCCATCTGTTTCTTATGAGAATGTGAGTGGCTTCGTGAGAGCTTTCTGTGCGCACACGTCTGACCCCTGTAACTAGCGACAGATGCCTGCAGGTCTGCGTACAGTCAAGACATTTGTATTCGGCGCCCATGATTTAGACTCCGAGGTCTGTCTGCTGGCGCTTCAAGCGAAAGCAATGGTACTGTTTGAGTACGCCACCCGTGCCGCAAACTTTACTGCGACCGGTGAGTATACCTCTCGCAACGAGCTCCCGCACTTTCTGACATCAGATCTACAGGCACTGGCTATTTGTCTCCGGAGGTGCTGCAGATTGACCAACGCATTGAACAGCTCAAACAGTCATTGCCTGCGATACCCGCCACGAACTCGGGATATGCCTGCCTGATCCCCAAGCTGCTGCTGATCCACATGCTGGCACATTGCGCGACGATCCAACTGTTCCGCATCCAGGGAGGCACAATTGCAATTAGCCCGGACAGCAAGGCCATGAGAGCGATCAGCTCTGCGGCAAGCTTGTTGCGAAATGTTGATTATAGCAGGGTCCAGCATGTAGATGCGTTTCTAGGAGTGGGTTTAATCGTGCACCTTTGCCGTGATCCCAACCTCACAACATACAATTGTCAGGCATTGCTGTTGACAATTTCCCGCGCCATCAGCGGTGCACTGTCGGCTGTCAGGAACGCGGTGGCCGCCATGCCACCAGATGCGGCGCGGCCTCTCATTGCAATGGGAGCGAGATTGACGGAACAGCTCAGGGTGATTGTGGCCGCCCTGGGAGCATGGGGTGTTATATCCCCGTTCATGAGTACGTTGACGAGATTGCGCGATAAGTCTTCCGAATGTTGATCTCATTTTGGCAGGGCATCAGCAAGGAATGGTCGAGCAGTTGCAGTCAGCATAGTGTTTTTGATAAATTTGCCAGCATCGTCGTCTTCCCTATCCTTATTACAGTTTTTTTTTTGATATAGAATCTATCTGGGTCTGTTCTCGACAGCGCTTGGGTGCCGAACGACCGATATTCTAGGACTGCCTCGACAGTCCAGAGCAAGGGCTGCCATCCCGGGATCAACGACTCCTGTCGGCAGTATCAGTCTCTCATATGCCTCAGTGGCAAGGTCGCCGTCTCCACCCCTCCAGTCGACAAGAGTATGTCACATATGCCGCTTGACTGAGCTGCCGCATGAGAGCTCGAATGCCCTCGCCTATCTACATTCGCGCTCGTGTTTGAATCGCGCGTGTTGTTAACCGTAAGTGAACTTTCTTTGCTATGAAGATACCAAACGGAAGCGCGTGGCCTTCTTCGCAGCATGGGCTTTCAACTTTCATTGGTACCGACGAGTCGATGACAGCTGAGGATGCCTGCGAGCTTCGCTGCCGATTGCTATTTTGGGCGGGACGCGGTCACGCGCAAGAGGCAAGTTGAGGGCAGGTCGTGACGCGCACTGTCCACCAAACGCGGCGGCTAACTTTTACCGACTTGTATACGCATTCGCTCTTCCCTCGCCCGATAATGAAATCCAGCACGACATTACATGCATCGACTGGCACGACGTCCAAGTCACGACCGTTGCGCGTCTCCGCAGAACGTGCTGCAGTTCATGACGTCCTGCGAATTTGTGGCGGCTCTATAATGATTAGTAGCCGCGCACTTCTGCTTCCACAGCCGGTCGACAATGGTGCAGATACACACCACAGGGAGCCAAACGAGACTTTTTCTCCACAAAATGGGAGAATGAACGTCAACCGTAAGCCACACATGTCTTGACACTGTCACTTGCGATCATGCCCAAAGCTGACAGCCCCATGACTTAGTGCACTTGGTGACCACTAGGTATCGGCTGTAAGTTTTCACCGAGATGTCGATGCTCTTGGCCCGAGCCATCGGGACACGGCTTGGTACGAACGAGCTGTGCGTACCGCATCGTCTCCTTGATTATAAGGCACGACGCGGGTCACGAGTTGAGGGCAAGTGATGACGTTGATCAGACGCTGCGGCTGAGTACTGAGCGTTGATCGCCGCCTTATAGGCTCTTGTTCTTCCTTCGCCTAGAATTAATGAGCCTTCGGCGGTGCATGCATAACTCGCGCCAGTCCAGGACAACCCAAGTCACGACCACGTCTTCACAAGAATTAAAATGCGCAGAACTCGCAGTGCACGCTATATTGTAAGTCCCAGAGTCTGTGGCAGTGATAGCCGCACGCATCTCAAGCTGCTTCTATAGTCGGTCGATAATGGTGCAGATCTACACGACAGAGAGCCAAAGGAGAAGTGTGCCCAAAATAAAAAGAGAACCGCGTCATTTGCAGGCACTATGCATTATGCGCGAAGCTGACAGACCCAAGACCACCAGGTGTCGTCTGTAAATGACACAAGGACTCGGAGGTTGCAAACGCCGACCTCGTAATTGAGTAGACGATGACACTCATCAAAATAAATGGCTAGGCTCGTTCGTACCAGACATTGGTAGCTCAGTCCAAGAGCGTGGAGGCATCGCCACAATTCTGCAGCCGACTGTCTATATCCTCCACGATGAATGATCTGTCATGCATCGAGAGCTGATAGGTCCTTCGGTTGATGCGCCTCAGCGATCTCTTCGCGAAGCGTCGGGGCCTGTGCGCGCCGACATACCAGTGGCGTATTTGTCATGTGCTGCTTAGCACTTCCAGAAAACAAGGCTCCTAGATGACTTCATGTCTATCCCCGGCCGCACGCGTATAATAGGGCTGATCGTGCTGCCCATACCATCGCCCTTGGTCTTCGCTTTTCCACCTCCAACCTGTACGCGCGCGTTCTGTTGCTCCATATATTGATTGTTGAATGATGACTTGACAGAATAAGCCTAGCCATGCGTAAGTCTATAGTGATGCTGCTTGCGTCTATTGTTGCAGCTTGCACATTCAGCAAGGTCGGTGACCCCGACACCCAGTCGAGGAGATTCTGACGTACTTGGCCCAGCTCGCATGTGCGACAGCGGTTCCATGCTCTCTACCGCCAACTCCCGTTACGGCTGTCGTCAACCCGAGAGTTTCCTACGCCGAACAAATCTACGTGTTCAAAGGCACCGAATACATTCTGATTGAGCTCGCTTTGGCGTCGCCATGGGATGACTCTCTCGTCTACGGGCCCAAAACCATCGTCGACGACTGGATCTCGTTGCGCCATGTCGGATTTACGACCATCGACTCCATCCTTCCCCACCCGACTAATCCCAATCAGACGTACGTCTTCTCCGGGCAACGCTACGTCCTCATCGAGCTCCCTTCCAAACCCGGTGCTGGAGACGACGTTCTCGTCTACGGACCAGGGGATACCTTTTTCGACTGGCCTATCCTCCAGGAATCACCTGCCGGCACTTATGACCTGACGCTCCTATCTCCTGCTCCGCCCACCAACGGCTCCTACGCGGCGTACTTCTTCAGGGGCACCGAGTACACGAGTTTCGCGTTTGCCCCTAATACGAACGATCAAGGCATAGCCTACTCGGAAGCGCACACTGGGCGCGGCATTGACAAAGACTGGGCGGCCCTTAAGGATGCTGGTTTCGCCTCGGTTGACATGGTGATCCCTGTACCAGGATACGGCACAAAGGAGTTTTATATCTTCAGTGGCTCGGAGTATGCAGCAATCTCATACGACCCAAGTAGGTTGCTTTCCATCCGGTAATATGGAGTCTCTACTGACCTTGCGTACACAAGATGGCGACAGTTTGAACGACAAATACCTATGGGGACCGCATAACGTTGTTACATACTGGCCGTCACTGCACCAGGCGGGCTTCTATTGAAAAAACGCCGGTCCCGCGCGGCAAGCTGTTCGCCTCCACTTCCCGAGAGACTTCGAAGGCTATTTTACCGGGTCCTAACAGGTCACGTATTTCGCTGTTCGTCAAACTTCGTCAATTGTCGGCGTGCCTTGTTTCGACTGTTAGCATACCTTGCGATTGCATTGTTGTCGTGTAATCACTTTAATATTGTGCACTGTGCACCATATGCCTATTGACCATGAGGCCTGAGGTTTGGATTTTGGACAAAATGTGCTGCTCATGTAACGAGCGGAAACACACGACGGTAATTCTCTGTCTCTTCGTAGAATAGATAGTCTTATGAGTTTTCGCTAGTCACCCCTGACCGCCGTTCAAAATCCATTGTCCAGGGTCCTGTGGCTTTGGTCTTGGAAAGGCTTCCGCCAATCATCGAAAAGCACTCCCATCACAGTCACGTGAGCAAACGCGTGGGTGGTGCTTTGGCCCGCGTATTCCCGAGTGCTTTGGCCAGCCACCACAGACCGTCCGTCGTTCGTATTAAAGGCCCTCGCATTCGTCTGTCTTTCTCGCCACCAACTCCCACCCACTCTTCTCCTATGATATTTTCTCGCCCACGCTCAAAGGCCCGACATGTCAAGCTGCCTGTTGTCCGTCCTTCATGTGCATAGGCTTGTTGTTTCCTCGTGTCCTGTCGTATTTTGTGGCTGCTTTTCATGTCGTGACATTCCTCGCGGCCGCCTTTCGTGTGTTATTGTTCCTCACCTGTTGCTCGCCTCTTTGTGTTCTGTTTGCTCTCGCTGCGCTACATTGTCGACCTGGCCGCCACAAGCCGCCACAAGTTCCTGGTTAGTCTCGGGCGACCTCTGTGGGGCGTCTCCAACTCTTGTTTCTCTATTGGGCTCGTGGAATGCTAGCTGGAGCTTCCTCTGCTCTTCGTCTGGCTGGTTCGACACTGATCTGGTCCGACATCCTCTCGACACTGCCTGCAGGTTATACGAGAGGCTCGTCTGTGGCTACATCACATCTATAGCTTCCAGATCTCCTAGCGCCACAACAGATGAGAAGACTATGCAATCACTCTCAGGTAGCCCCGGGGGTTATTACTTCCTCAAGTGAGTGTCCAAAGCCCGTTGCATATTCGCCATACTCATCTGAAATTCAGCACCTGGATAACCTGCTTTCACTGCTCGGGGCTCTTCCTATCTGCTATATATTGATGAGGTTCATTGTGGCTCTAGACTTTGTCCAGCGTCCGGTCTGTGGTATGCCTCGCTGACTCGCCCAGCCATTTCTTGGCGACTGCTGATGACATTTGCTGACGACGACGTTCTCCACCCGCTCCTTGCTTCCTCCTCCCTCGCTTGCTTAGTGTTTGCGTTATGGCTTGGATCATTAGTGTGCTGGTACTGTTGGGCTTAACTTGGGCGACGTTTCCGTTTTGTTTGCGAATCCTGGCCAAATCAAGCACATGTTTGGTACTTGTGTCTGATTGGCTAGTGGCTCGTTGTCTCATCAACCACCCCCAGAATGATGCACCGTCGACAAGCGTGATCGGTCGGTAGCGTGCAAGCATCGCCGTGAACGTCAAAGTGAAAGTAAAGGTCAAAGCAAGCACATCAAGGCGTGAGGACAGCTCCCGGAAACATTGACTACTCTGGCTGGCTGACTGGCTGATCGCGCTTCCGAGGCTTCCTACCTGCATTCCGACGATCTTAAGAGCCGCGCCGGCGTCATCGAGTCCAATAATCTCTGCTGCATCTCCGCTTCATTCTACTACTGAGTCTACTCTTCTGCTGCCCAGGCCCTCTGTTCTTCCCCCGTATGTGTTCTCGCATCTGTCGCCCTACGCTTCCTTGATTGCTCATGCCCGAAGCTGACAGACCCAAGACCACCAGGTGTCGTCTGTAAATGACACAAGGCTCGGAGGTTGCAAACGCCGGCCTCGTTATTGAGTAGACGATGTCATTCATCAAAATAAATGGCAAGGCTTGTTCATACCAGTCATTGATAGCTCAAGAGCGTGAAGGCATCGCCACAATTCTGCAGCCGACTGTCTATATCCTCCACGATGAATGATCTGTCATGCATCGAGAGCTGATAGGTCTTTCGATTGATGCGATCTCTCCGCAAAGCGTTGTGGCCTGTGCTCGCCGATATACCAGTGGCGTGATCATCATGTACTGTTTACAGAGAACAAATCGGTGCCAAACTCCTAGATAACTTCATGTCAACCCTCGGCCCCACGCGTATAACAGGGCTGATCGTGCTGCCCATACCATCGCCCTTGGTCTTCGCTTTTCCACCTCCAATCTGTACGTGCGCATCCTGTTGCTCTACAGATTGATTGTTGAATGATGACTTGACAGAACAAGCCTAGCCATGCGCACATCTATAGCGATGCTGCTTGCGTCCATTGTCGCCGCTTGCACATTCAGCAAGGTCAGTAATCTCGATATCCAGTCGAGGCAATTCTGACGCACCTGGCCCAGCAGCTCGCATGTGCGATAGCGATTCCAAGGTCTTTACCGCCAACTCCCGTCACGGCTGTCGTCATCCCGAGGTATACCACGAGCGACTCGGAACAAGTCTATATGTTCAAAGGCAACCAATACATTCTGATTGAGATTGGAAACCACGCTGACACTCTCATCCATCTTCGATGAATGGTTGTCGTTGCGCCATGTTGGATTTAGGACCATCGACTCCATCCTTCCCCACCCGACTAAGCCCAATCAGATGTACGTCTTCTCCAATGAACGCTACGTCCTCATAGAGTTCCCTTCCTATCCCGGTGCTCAAGACGACGTCCTCGTCTATGGCCCAGAGGATATCGCGTCGGACTGGCCTATCCTCCAAGAATCGCCTGCCGGCACTTACGACGTGATGCTCCTATCTCCCGCTCCGCCCACCAACGGCTCCTAAGGGGTGTACTTCTTCAGGGACACCAAATACACGAGTTTCGTGTTTGCTCTGAATGCGAATAACAAAGGCATAACATACTCGGAAGCGCACACTGGAGCGGACATCGACACATATTGGACGTCCCTCAATCAGGCTGGCTTCGCCTCGATCGACATGGTAATTCCCATTCCAGGAGATGCTTACCACAGCTGGGTCTTCAGTGGCTCGCAGTATGGAGCCTTCTCGTATGATCCAGGTGGGCTGCTATTCGGTTATATGGAGTCTGCTGATCTCCCTTACACAAGATGGCGACAACTTGAACGATACACTCACCGAAACCCCGAGGGACGTTGTTTCAAACTGGCCGTCGCTTAGAGAGTCGGGCTTCTATTGAAGGAGACGTCGGTCGCTGCTGGCGCGGTAAGCTGATCAGCTCCATTTCCCGAAATCGGGAAGGCCATTTTACCGGATTGTATCAGGTCATGTATTTCGCCGTTTGCCAAACTTCACCAATTTTCTGCGCGCCTTGTTTCTGATGTTATCATACCTTGCAATTGCATGAATGTCGTATAATCACTTTGATTTTGTGCACCATGCACCTCACCTGTCCTGTGATTGAAGCTCTTGACAAAGCTTCCGCCAATCATTGATGAGCATACCCATCACAGTCACGAGAAAAACACGTGGGTGGAGCGGAGTCCAGCACGCAAGTTGACCAAGCGGCCGGGCACCTAGGTGCGCCAGAGATGATTGACTCTCTGGACTGCAGGCGTCGCGCACAAATCATCGATGTTGGCTGACGGAGGCAGGGGTCTGGTCCATCGTGTAACGCCCGCCTAAACATCTGCCTTTTTCTATCGTGGAGGTGATCACTGTTCATGCAATCATGATATGAATACAAACCTTACAAGTAAACGGATACGGTGGATGTATCTGTGGAGTATTCGTACTGTATGAGGCAGGTCCACTGCAGAGCTTTGTAAGAACGCGCGGTGATCACGGAAGAGATGTAAGCAAACATATAGCAAGAGGGTTTGATAGGCATCCGCATGATCTTGTATATAGAGTCGGGAGTCCTCATCGAGGCTCCATTCGTGGTTTCACGAACTTCAACGATATGTGGAAATGGCTCTCAAGGCTTCATTTCCATTTGCATACAATTTCTGGCGGTCAAAGCGTCGTACATATTGATCATGTCTTCAACGCATATCAGTTTCAGTATGGTGCCTATGTTGACGAGCAGACAACCGACCTTCCCTGAGCTGCTGTAAAGTTCAAACCATCGCGTTGCGCATTCCCGTCAGTAAGTCTAAGGAGGTCTGAGGAGGAAAGACTGTGATAGCTGCAGCTGCTTCAAATATTATACACGAAGTGTATTATGCCCTGCTCATAGGAGACTACTTCAGTGTTCAGCGTCGGACGCGTATGGCGCCACAATTGGGTCTGTCACGTGCAGTCACGTTCGATCGCGTCGCGGAAGCAATTTCTCGTGATTCTTGCTACTCTTTTCATCCATTTTGCTCTTCTCTTGTAAATGATCCGTACGCCAGTGCTCTGTATCCAATACATACTTTAGAACGCGAGAGCGCTAAATTATTACTTGCCTCCAGAACTGCCCTGTGATCCGGCCGGTTAGTTGACAAATCGCTGGCTGTGTGCACCATGGCAACTACGGGTAGTAGCAGTTCATACTGCCTCTCAGCACAGATGCCATCATCACGAAGGTATCCGACGGAAATATGCATGCCAAGTCGGTTCCACGGACATTGCAAACACCTGAAGAACACTGGAACATATCACGGGGCGGTACGTGTACTTGCAGGTACTTGCGTGTGCACTGCAAGTCACGTATAGTGTGGCAACGTCCGAAGCGAGTGGCGAGAAGCCACAACTTCTAACTCGCTGCTACCAGAACGCGGCTCGTACGAACCTCAGGATGGAGGTAAGTAACTCTTTCGCGTGGCACGGCAAGCCCGCGAAATGTGGCGTCGAGATCGCCATGGTCGGTGAAAGTCTGGAATTCGATCGGGAGACACAGTACATCATTCATTCCCAGGACCGGCTGTGGTTGGCTCAATTTCAAGACAAGCGCCTGGTGTGAAGGAAGCTCAAACTTATGTGGCTAACGGTGTGGCTGACAGACACGCAGCGCATCCTCCCCTCCCCTCCTTTTTAAGTTTCACGGGCAACATCGGCGCGCTCGCGAGGGCCAAACAAATCCTCCAGCCAACGTGTGGGCCCTCCGCCGCCGATCATACAAGAGAGGCTGACGATGTGGCTGACGATGTGGCTGACAGCGTGGTTGACAGACATGACAGGCAGGATTGGCGTGCTCGATCTGCACGCATCGAGAGCGCGACTTGGGTGGAGCAGAGGCTGACGGTGCTGTCGAAGCTGACGTTGACCCGGCAGCCGCACGGCAGTCAGCCGCCTCTGTCCAAGGTATATAAGACCCCCCTCTCACTCTTTCTCTCCTCACCCCGGCCGGGTTCTTCGCTTTCGACTCGCTTTCGACTTGCTTTCGGGTACGTCTGCCTCCTTGATCAACCTCGTGTTGCAATGGTCTCACGCCGTCTGTGATTTCTAGACGTATGTCGCTACCGCTCATTACCTTCTCCGATCGACAACACCCTCACACGATACTGACACGTAAGTCTTGCCACACTCTCGGATGACGCGTCACTCACCCTGCGCAATATAGCATCAACGCGCAAGCCCGATCTGATCAATCGACGCAAGCGTTTCAAGTCACAAAGGTATGTCTGCTCTCGACTTTGT
>NW_020169833.1:1683705-1697014 GCF_002117355.1 Postia placenta MAD-698-R-SB12 | reverse complement strand
CTCGCTTTCGACTTGCTTTCGGGTACGTCTGCCTCCTTGATCAACCTCGTGTTGCAATGGTCTCACGCCGTCTGTGATTTCTAGACGTATGTCGCTACCGCTCATTACCTTCTCCGATCGACAACACCCTCACACGATACTGACACGTAAGTCTTGCCACACTCTCGGATGACGCGTCACTCACCCTGCGCAATATAGCATCAACGCGCAAGCCCGATCTGATCAATCGACGCAAGCGTTTCAAGTCACAAAGGTATGTCTGCTCTCGACTTTGTACATCTCACATCGGCTGACATCGTCCTGAAAGACACCCTCCCGACAGACCTGGCACGTCTGTTGAAGACCGCTCACCTTGTGGAGGTCGCCACAGGATGAACGGTGTCGGAGAGCAGCCAACTCTCCGACTGATGTTCGACGGCCAACACCTGCACCCCGGCGTGGTTGCCCGGGACTGCAGGGCCTATGTACGAAAGGACACTGGCGACACAGCTAGACCACCGCGCGCCTTGGAGGTCGCCTCGGATGCGCGGCAAGTCGCCCTCGGGCGCGAAGCTACGGCCAACACCTGCACCCCGGCGTGGTTGCCCGGGTCTGCGGGGCCTTTGAACGAAAGCTCTCTGGCGAAACAGCGAGACCACCGTGCGATGGGGAGGTCGCCTCTCTGCGCGGTCACATGCGACGGCCAAGACCTGCACCCCGGACTGGTCGCCCGGGTCTGTGGGGCCTCTGAGCGAAAGCTCTTTGGCAAAACGGCGAGACTACTGCGTGCCGGGTCGGTCGGCTCGGTGCGTGGTCATATGCGACGGCCAATACCTGGGGTCCGGAGTGGTTGTCCGGGCCTTCGGGGCCTATGGAGGAAACTCCACTGGCGGAACAGCAAGACCACTGCGCGGCGGGGAGGCCGCCTCGGTGTGCAGTTACATGCGACGGCCAACACCTTCGGCTCGAGTTGTCACGGTCGCTCGGGATTGGAGGGCCTGTGGGGGAAACTTCATTGGCGCAAAGCGAGACTGTGTCACCGCCTTGGGTTCGACGATCGGCCTGGGGCGGTGATGTCCTCACGGATGGACAGCGACGATAAGAAATACAAAACTCATACACATGTGGATTGCTTCATCTTGTTCGATTTGTATTGTGACATTTTGTATTTTCCTTGCGACAGAATGGGTATACTGGATTCTCATGCGCACGCTTCACCGCACTCTCTGTGCTCCTTCAGTAAGATGACCGGCTTCAGTCACGCATGCACGATGCTCACAGGTAGGAAGCGAAGGCATAGCATTGCGACCAACGAAACGCTACAATACAACAGTCTACGTCTAGAGAAGCGACTACGGCGAGCGCCATCAAGAGATGATAAACTGAATAAGTTATACGTGTGTGGTGGTAGAGTACGGGTACCTGAAGGAGCGCGATCCAGCCAGCCAATGCAGAAGAAAGACCAACCAAGTTCAGCCAGACACCAGCGCAGAAGAGTGAATCCGTGTATGATCACCTTGAGGGACAACGAACGACGCACGAACATGGACATAAATACGACTATAAGACAACTGTGGGCAATTACGTCGTTATTTCGAACGGATAGTCAATGCTCAGCGGCAGCCGCAACCGCGACCTGCGCCCCGAGCCACTTCAAAAGCAGACCCATATTCTCCTTCTGCGCGCCATTCGCGCCTGCAGACTCAGCCGCACGCGCGTCCGCACGGAGCACGTCGAGCACACGCTGGCCCACCGCGAGCGCGCACTCTTCCGCGCGCCCGAACCCGCTCAAGCAGCCCTTGCGGTACTCGTCGTCTGATAGGCCCAGCATCTCTGCGACCGTATGCTCGTGCGCGGGATCCGTAGCCGGTGCGAGCACGCGGAGCAGGACGGGTAGCGCAATCAGGAGCAGGTCGGTAGTGAGTATCTCAAGGTCCGCCGCAAGCTCGGCAAAGCTGGCTGGTTCAGGGCTGCCTGCACGACCGCGGCCGGCCGTCATGAAGGCCTGCACGGCCTCGAGGAGCGCGGTGAGCGCGCTTAGAGCCTCGAACGCCTCGTCGACGGCCTCGCGTGCGATGCGTGTGCTCTCCTTATCGGCTGCAGGGCGTGGCAGCGTGGCTAGAAGGTCATAGAAGGCACGCGCATCTGCTGCGACCGTTGCACTACGCGGGGTAGCCGCGCCAGGCGGAGTGGGAGGGCGTGAAGGGGGAAGCTTGAGCGTGAACCTGCTGGACGGAGGGGTCGCGGGTGGAGTGAATTTCGATCCATTGCGCTTATCCTGGGGCTTGACCGTGTTGTTGCCGGAGAGAACTGGTGAGCCCGGAGGCGAGGTAAGAGGCGCGGGGCGGTTGGACAGCGCAACCAGTCCACGCCATACGAGTGAGATGAGGAGGGATGCAAGGGTGTTCTCAGCAATTGACGCAACGGCGTAGCGAGCGAGTGCACGCGAGTACACAGGCATCAGGCCCTGCATGGTCATGATAGACGGATGCGGGATCGGGGACCTCGTGCCCTTGGTCGACTGTGGCGAATTCGCAGGCATTTCCAATGCTGTCACCAACGGCAACAACTCGTTCTTGATGCCGTTCATAAGAGGGTCGACAACCCTTTTGACGACGGACACAAGCCCCTCACGAATGTTCTTCAGCCCGTCACCCCTCATGTCAGTCTCGAGGCCGAGACGCAGACCATCAAATGTTTCCAGCAGTTCGCCTGCAACCGCTGCGAGACCCAGCGCGTGCAGCTGCGTGGCATTAGACTGCGGGTTCTGCGGCGTCGGCGTCAATGGGCTGAGGAACGCAGGCGAGGACAGGAGAGGGAGAAGGTCGCTGGACAGATTGGACAACAGCACGGAGAGTGGTCGGTGAAGCGTCCGGAGCAATGCGCGGTATAAAGGCGGATTCTCACGCGAAGCCTTGACTTCCCTGTGTGCGCTGTCAGAAGCGGCTGCTATATGCCCACTGGAAAGAAAACTTACGAGGCAAGCAGAGCGCCGAGAGCGCGTCCGCGTCCCGCGGGGATCGGCCGACGGCCATTGAGGAGCTCATGCGGAGCGCCGGGCCCGCTAGGCTGCGCGAGGGCTTTGGACACGGCCTCGCTGAATTTGAGGCTCAGCACTTCTGTGTACGAGCCATCCTGAGTCACGGTCATAAGGGCACTCGCTGGAGCCGGAGATGGAGAGGACCGTCTGAAGTTAGACAACGACAACTTGGAGAGGGGACGCGGGGTCCTGTCGAGAACCATTGCTGGCTCCTGGACTGGAGTGAGAACTGGGGAAGCTGGGCGACTGGTAGGACGCAAGAACGAGGGCGCCTTAAGAGCGCTGTACATCGTTGTATGCGGTGACGGCGGCAGCTGGTTGGGTGATGAGTTAAATATGGTATAATGTTGTGTCTAGCGGAGCTGCGAGGTTTGATAGGACGGAGCGGTAGGGTATTGTGAAGAGTGTGGACTGTAGAACCAGAGCAGGCGACCTGGATCCGAGAGATGGAGACGAATTTATCCCATATGGAAGAGCGTTAGCAGAGTCTTGTCGAGGTCTGCGGTAGGGCAAGAGGTCCTAAGGAGGCCTGTCTGTGTCGACGAGAGGGAATGCGAGCGATCCGAAGAGAATCTTGTTGAGGTGGTGTGTTATGCTGCAGAGTGTCTGAGGAGTCAGCCCGCGAACGAGGGTAAAACGTGGGCGTCGTCGAACACGACGCACCTTGGTAGCGAGGGGAATACCATAGATTTGGACGAGGAAACTCGCAGGCGGGAGAGGCACGAATGCGGGTAGCAAAGAGAAGGAGGGGCCCTTGCAACCTGAAAACTCTGGCTCCGGTTCGTTATAAGAAAGTTGATTTTCCCACGCCCAGTGGTTGCTGATGAGCCCTCGATTGCCGGCGGCGCGCTCCTTGTTCTTCTTGCCACAGACGGCCACTCGCACCCGGACCTTACATTGTTGTGAGCAAATGCATCCCGCTTCGCACCCCGTCTTCCTGAGCAGTCGCCGCGTTCACATCGGGCAAATCAGACCAAGATGTGGCCACGACCGCGATGACCGCCAGCCCCACCGTGCGGGTGGAACGCGGTGGGACCACACCGCCCAGAGATGATAACCGCTATGAAGCCAATGACTCTATGCTCCGCGCAGTCCAATCCCCAGCCGACCGTGCGTTAGTTATCAGCCGCTTTGATCATGTCAGCTCCGAGTGCGGCCACCTCTGTGTCCAGAGTCTCCTCTCTGCAGTGCTACGATGCACACCTCTGCAGTGCTACGATGCACACCTCTGCAGTGCTACGATGCACACCTCTGCAGTGCTACGATGCACACCTCTGCAGTGCTACGATGCACACCTCTCATCAATCGCCAGCGCCGCGCGCGCGTTTCACGCCATGATCGTGCCAGCCGCCGCCAACTGAGAACAAACCACCAGTCTGAATCAATCACCATGCGCTACATACAGTACACATTTGGTACTCTCCCCGCCACTTGTCTACTACTCGCTTTGGTACATACGTTGCCTGGAAGAATCTGGCTGCAATAATTTGACAAGAAGACTCCGGGTGGTATCATCAGTGCGATCGCCCAAGCAGTTATCAATACATTCTGGTCGTGAAACGTCGTGACGCGTCGTGAAAGAGATGCTTGACGCATTTCAAGTCAAGTTGACTATAGCGTCCAGGCGGTGACAGTCTCCGCGAGGCCATTCAAATTGTTCGCATAATTGATGATGCCGTTGTAGTCGACGCTGAGCTGGTACGTCGTGTACACCGTGTTCAGCCCATAGATCGCAATATTGGTCGAGTTCGAGTCGATCTCGGCGATCTGTGATTGACAGTCGTAGCTGGCATCGCAGGTCTGGGCGTAGTTCTATTTCACATCATGTCAGCCTCGCGACCAGCGACCCGGAAGTGGAGCTGTTACCTGGAAGAAGCTGTAGTGTCCTGCTCCTGCAGTCGACATCAAGAGAGTGAGTCGCGTGAGGGCCTGTCGGTGGGACAGCACGCACCGAATATGAGGATGTTCGACGAGTCTGAAACAAAAAGTGCCCATGCGGCGTTCTGAGGCCACGAAGTTGGATCGCCATACGTGGTACTGGGAATGAAGGGTGCAGTCGGACCGGGATTAGGTTGGAAGTATGGCTATTGCCTTATCGTTAGCATCCGGTGCCGTCCATCCTACCATCCACCCTAACTCACCGTCTCCGTCTGAATGAAACCCATGTAGTGGTTCGCGGCTCCTACCAAGCCGTACTGGTACATGATGCTGTGTTCACCTGCCGGACTGAGGTAAGTCCACTGACGCCACCTTCCCTGGTCAACCTATGCTTACTGGCTGTTGCAAAGTGTCAGCACAGGGCGAGGACAACAGGTATAGTTATGAAACCCACCAGTTCCTATCATCCATACCGGGCCTTGTGATTCAGACAATATACCACGAGCGCTCCAAAGAGTGAGCTGCTCGCTGTCTACAAGCGAGTCAACGCATGCCGATTGGCAAATGTCTCAAAAGAGCGGCCGCCGTACACACCTGACGAATCCAAATCATGGTCAGCCAGCCAAACCCAGAGGCCCTGCAAGAGATAGTCAGCGGAACCAAACTGAGATAGGGGTGATCGACGCACCTCCAGATAGGCACTGGCTCCCGAGGTGATGTGCAGGCCGATGAAGGCAGCAAAGCACTGGGTCCCGTCGCTCGAGTTCTGAGCGGGGCACTCCGCGACTTGCAGGTCAGTCCCATCTCCTATAATAGCGAGTTCACATTCCACGATCCCACAGATCTATAATTGTGGAGCACTTACTGCCGCCGAGGCTGCACGAAGAACGCCATAAGTGGAAGCACGCTAGAAGAACAGGTACCACACGTACATAATATACGTATCCCAAGTGCCTGCAGCACCCTGTTCGTCGGACGGATCATGTACGTTCCATTCAACGACGATAGCACCAGCCGCTGCGGGACGCGACATTCCGAAGCCAATGAGCGGACCGCGAGCCTTTCAGGAAGACACAGGTGGGGTGCTTGGTACTCACTGGGTCCCCGCGTCGAGAAGATCATATCGGTGATCTCCGCCACACCCGTGGAGCCCTCTTCGCCGACTCTCACGACGACCTGTGGATCGTTATAGTTCTCGAAGTTGCTGCCGGTACCCATGATCGTGGTCCATGCCTCGCCGACGACTTGTGTGCCTGCCGGAATCGTGATCGTCGAAGACACAATATACACGCCCGCGTCGAAGTAGATGATATAGCATCCGGCATACTGCAATACAATTCGCGTCAGCTTGATTGCCGGGTGGAAACAGTCCCTGACAAGGGAGAAAAACTCGCGTTGTCGAAGACGGCCTGGATGGCAGCCGTGTCATCAGTGCTGCCGTCGCCCGTTGCGCCTTGCGACCTGACGCTTATGAACTGGCTCGCCGAGTAAGAGGCATATTGGGGATGTGTCTTTCCAAATATCCAGCCGTTACTGGCCAGTAGATCCGAGGACTTCGAAATGGAACCGATATCGCTCTGGACGAAGGTGCCAGATGCATCCGTGTTGGAGTAGACGTTACCTTGCGCCCAGCTGTCGATAGTGTACGAGCCACCTGCAAGCTAGGAAACCGATATTTAGATGACGTGCACGACTGAGTACGCAGGACACATACCACCGATGCGCCGCTGGCAGTTCCGACAGCAGTGCCAACATTGGTTAACGCGATGTTGTTGAGAACGATGGAACCATTCAATGAACTCGAGGCTTCAGCCGTCTGGATGAAAGTGGTGACATCGGTGACAGTCGCGTCGATGATTGTTTCTGACCCGACACCCTGGCCACTCTCTGTCGATGATACCAAATAGAAGCCGGTCTGACCGAGGCAGCATTCATAAGCTGAAGCGAAAGAAGCAGTCGCGGACAAACCTCGCAACTGTTTATTACGACTCCTGTATTCATCTGTCAATGCCAGGACAATATGTATTGAATGAACGCTCGCCTTGGAACGTCCATCCCCAGTTCCAGGTCGCATAGACCTAGACGAGCACGGCGTTAGTGATACTCGACTATGCAAACTTAATTTGATTGAATTACAGCTGATGCAGGGAAGGAGTCCCGTATTAGGCAAGCACACAAGGAACTGGACAGAGACACTCACCCGTGTTGGCGTTATTGACGGTCAGATTTCTCACGGTGAACCTGGAAAAACATTTACGTCATGTCCATGCGGCGCCACGCCGTACTCACTGTTGATTCCCCACATCGATTCCATACTGACCGCCGTTGAACACCAAATCTGTCATAATCCATCAAGGCCGTGCTCAAAGATATCAACAGTATCATGACAAACCTCCCATGAAACCACCACTGCCGTTCTCCATGAAGATACCTACATGTAGAACAAGATGATCAGAAAGGCCTACCCTACGAGGTGCTACGGCAGTAGGCACTGACCTCTGTGGTTGTTCCCGGAAGCGGTGCTCATCTCAACGACGATGTTGATCAGCGAAGTGGACTGCGAGACCTGCCAATGAAGGCCTGTTGCGGACGACGTTGCAGACATTTGCGTGAGGTCGATCACAAAGTTGCGAACAGAGCGATAGCTTAGCGGGAGAGGTGTTGAGCAAGCGCGCCTTTGTGCAAGAATAGGGTACTCACAAGTTGTCCTGATTCACATACCACTGGGCTCCGTACCCATTGGGAATGTAGGGATCCGCATCTGTTCTCCGCACGGGTGAGACAGTATTGGCTATTGAGTCTAACTTACACTTACCAATGACCGCCAAACCATCGAAGTCAGAACTTGCTAAGAGTGTAGGTGGTACCTTGGCATCCCCAACGAGAACCGTGTAGTAATATGCAATGATCGGAGCTGAGACGACGTAGGTTCTGGTAACACGGCAAAAGCTCAACTATACTGGTGCAGTTGTACGGGGATCAATAACACATACCCTTGGGGGAAGAAAACAACTGCAGGGGTCGTACTAGCCGCATATAGTCAGTGTTGTTGATTTTGACAAATTGTTGACAGCCTTACGTAGAGGAGCCGCAACCATCTCCGCATCTACTGCCATCTGAGATGGCCGCACTAGACGATGGAGATCAGGATCTCGAACAACCCAGAACCATGGATCTTACTTGATAGCATCGGTGTCATCCGTGGTACCATCGCCCGTCGCTCCGTAATCCTTCACGTTGCGGAACACTGCATACGAGGATGGGTCGGAACTGTAGGGAGCTGTTCCCTGGTGCGCGATGTCTTGCAGCCAGAAAGGGTCGCTTGCAGTGGAGTTTCCCGCACCCAGCGGTGCGGTGCACTGGGAGCCGAGCCCAACGACACTCGTCACCAGCGATGCGCACGCGGCGAGTAACACGGAACGGAGGAACATGGTCGACCCTCGAGCGTGTGTCTGTGCTCTGTGCGCGGAAAGGTCAGTGAAAGCGCAGACGGCTCAGGGTTGGGGCAACCGGTGTGCATGGCGACACATATATATGTGACGCAGCGGGGACAGGCATGGAACTTAGTCTGCGGTCCGTGACGCGAGAAACGAGACATTCTGCGGCGACGTGCCGTATTTCCATTTAGACCGGTGATGAAGGCACAGAGAAAGTGCTTGCTTGACACGATCGCATGATATGTATAGAACGAATAGCACCGAGCATGTCGCTCGCCGCCCACGACCAATATGCCGGCGTGCGCCATATCAACACATGGGGCTGCAGGCGCCTGCGTCCGAGCACCATCGGACAAGCGACACGCGACAAGATGGCTTATGGAGCTGCACAACGTTGGCCCCATGATAGCAGCAGAAGACAAGAGCCTCCGCGAAACGCTCCCACAAATGTGAGGCCTGTTGGGCAGGCGCAGAACAGGAACGCGTCTATCGCTCACGTGCCTGGCGTACACGCGCGTCCGGGAATGGGAAGAAGGAAGCCCGCGCTCACCAAGTATGGCTTGCCAAGGGTTCGTAGCCGCGCAACGCACAAGGAGCCGGGGGAAGTCTTGCAGAGGATGGTCCCCTCGATCCTGCTTTTGAGATTGGCCAGGATGAGACGAAAATAACACACCATCTATGAACACTGCTGTTCGGCGCGATACCATAATCAATGCGCCAACGCGCTGTTCGCGCGTAATCGCAGTTCCACGGTGATACATGCTGCAAGCATCCGTTCGAGGTGACACAACGCCCGTTATCGGCTCACGTCGAAGCATCAGTTAGAAAGTAGCTCACTGTTTGATATGATACGCAGCTGCGCTACAGAAGGCCCCCTAAAAACCTCCGCCGCATTCGGGTTTCCAGGCTGTGGGAGGCACGCAACCCTGCCTCCAATGACGATGCCGCTTCCGAAGTGGGGCGTATTCCTTGGCATGCCGGTAGCTAATGTTCTACAAATTTGCGTTGGGACACTGGAGTCGGTCACATTAATGCGCTGCATGTCCCGGCGCCATCCAGGACCGATGTTGCGTCGACACACATCACATCCGCGACGCCCACGACACATCGGGACCGCGTGGACGCACGGCCTACGGCGGGAGCCTACCCCTGCCTGTTCCGATCGAATGCCACAATCAGCGATGCATGAGATCGTGTAAAGAGACACCACGAGTAAAGGCACAAAGTGCAGCTCCGTCTATAAGCAATGTGCATCGATGGACGTCATGAAAGCGGAAAGACCTCGGATACAGTAACGCTTCGTTACGCCCAGGAACGGGTCGCGTGGAGCTGCCCGTTCGGAGGGAGTTTTGCCTCCGTGGCCCGAATCATGATGGTCTATGGGAGTCCGAAGACGAGCAACCCTGCTTCTGCTAAAACGTACTACAAGACCATGAGGACGCGGACCTAGCTCCCAGAAGTCAAACGCATATCCGTATAGTGGAGCCCGTTGTCTACACGACAGCACGAAAATGCCCGGGACTCGTCTGCAGAGCCCAGGTTATGTCTCCAGGTGAGAACCTCCGGAAAAAGTAAGCGTCACCGACGTAAGTGTACAGGACAGGACGTACGGTATCTCGCCATCGCCTCCCATGGTGCACTCATCAGTTGACCCACATACGACAAATAGGAATCTCCACAGCGTGGTCCGTGCTTCCGTGGGACGCGAACCGTTCACAAGGACATAATCCCGGATGCAGGGCTGTTGAAACGGCGGGCTGATGCCTCTATCGGGCGGTAAGGCATGCTAATGGTTGATGGGGAGCCTTCGAATAAAGAATGCAGATCGTCAAGTGGTTCAGGAAGCACATGTCGCCGTGCCTGGGCTAGTATACCAGTAAGTAGGTTTCATCAAGCGCTCCATCCGGCATTTGGCGTTAAATGTGGCATGTACGGCCTGATGCAGCATAACGCCTCAAAAAACCTCCGGAAGCTGCAAGTACTAGAAAGTCTCTATGAGAGCACCTCGTGCCACCCACTCTGAGGATGCCAAGAAAAGCCCGGGTCTCCGGTCGTATAGTCTGAACGACAGCGACGCGTTCAGCAAGCCTGAAGTCTTCGTGGCGGATCGTCACATGGCAGACCGCCAACCTTGTTTCGACACCTACTGCATGCACCGTTCTGGTGGCTGGCTGATAGTCGCTCGACCCATACAGAGACTCGCGCAAGCATCAACCGCTCAAAACAGAACATGACTGAGGCAAATGTATAGATCAGCCGCTGCCCCGCGTGATGAGAGGATACACATGCTCACAGATGAACAATGGCAGGGGAGGTTTCACCAAGTTCCGTGGCTCTGGCTTCGCCTATTTCATTTGTGCTAGCCGCTGGGGACCAAGCATGACCTCTGTATCATGAGGTTCATGCATCAGCGTCCGGAAGACTTACCGAGCATTCCTGCCTGGCCAGAGCCCTTCCGACGTCCGTGTATGCAGCTGCAGGTGGCGGGCGGCCATCAGCAAAACCAGGTTCGGCGTGTAATACAATATATTAGTTATGAGTATTCATCATGATTGTCCATGCTTGTTATTTGCTGATATGTAATTACACGCCTGTCTAATTATGGGACATGATTATGAAGTAGTCAACATTCACGCGATGCATGTGCAACTTAGAGCCAGAATGGTATGCGTCTGATAATGGATTGCAGACACGTCGTCATAATTTTGCTTGATTATATGAATGCCCAGATATTGTGATAGTCTGCTAAGGCTTGGTATGTATCTTAAATAAAGCGATATAAATATTCTAATTCCAATCACATTGCGTATCGTATGGATTCCGACACTGCATGCTGACAAATGCAACAACGGATGCGATGTAAGGGTGCGCTTGACCGATCGTATAGACAATTAGGCTTCAAAAGTCATTACATTTGCATATTTAGTACATTGTTTCGTCCTCTGTGTCCTGACTACTCGTCATCCTCAGGGTCTGAGCTCGTTTAAGTCTATGTCGTCATCTAGATGTTCGAGCGAGCGCTAGCGCTGGCATCAACAGACTCGCGCGGGGCGCAGTCTGCTAGGTGTGCTAAATACACTCATGTCTTCATAGCTGCGACTTGAGGAAATGTGGTGTAGAGTACTAGGTGAGTCTTCGAGTGTGCCGTTGGACCATTAGAATGATGAATTGCTGGCCGGATCTCAACTGTTACGATGATACAATGACTACGCCCATCACGCACGCAGCCATATGGTATTTGTCTCGCACCCAGACCCACAGTATGCATATCCCATTTCGCAGTGTTGGGGCATGGATATGGTGGGTCTGGATACAAGGCAAATTTGTATTTTGCTTATAGCCAGTTTGTCTGTCAGCAGCTATATTCAGTGAGTCGCTGAATGGCGAGGCTCATGATTATTGGTGAGCCAGACACATGTTATTTAAATTTTCCTTTGCCAACTGAAGATAAGAGAGCGCATCTGAGTGCATATGAGTACAGTACAGTCCTCGCCAGCCTGAGGACCTCAAATATCCCATTCAATTTTGCTCTTTAAGTTGGTAAGTTACAGCCTTTTCAGATCCCTCTTTCCAGCTGTGTTTTATCATGCTTATAATCTTGCACTCACATAGTGTGATTTACAGGTTGCAAATTTGCATAACTCAACACAAGGCCAAACTGCTCGAGTGGTAAAACAAGTAAGTTTCATACTCTCTGTGACTTGAATGTCCTGCTGATGTCACATTGAGGCAGAACATTGAGACAGCGGTAGCACCAGCGGCCAGCCTCAGGAGCCCAGCTTGCGGCTCGATGTCTACAGGATCAGGCAGCTGGATCAGGCGAGAACCTGTAGACTGGCGCACCTGTAATAGTAGTTAGTACCTATATAATTACGAGAAAATAAACATGATTTGTAATGTTTCTGCCATGATTTATTTGTGAGGACCCGGGGGCCAGGGAACCGTGACCAGGCGAGAGTAATGAAGCCTGTTCAGGCAATCAACATTCTGTTGCGACTGTCACGAGTTGGTACGGCGTCTAGCCGTTTTTTAATTTTTTCCCTTTCATGGGCTCGAACCCGCGACCTCTGTACTACCTGCCTGATATGGACACGTCGTTATCTACTGTACGATCAGATTAGATAGGACGGCAGTGCGCGGCACAGCTCGGGCTCCGCTGACACAGCCGCTCTGACTCACCGGCCCCCGGGGCCGCGTCGGCATGCTGTGCACGGACCAGCTGCGCACTGACCAGCGCGCACAGCCTCCCCTAAACTTCCCCTGTATATAAACCTGCCTCTGCTGCCCTAGGGACCTCAGTTTCGACCTCTTGTCCCTAGGTCAGTAAGCCCCTGTACTTACTTACTTATTCAATACTAACTTACTTGTCCCTAGCCTTAGGTTTGAGCATAGCTCACCATCGCTTCGGTGAGACTTAGTCGGACGCCCCCAGCCTTCAGGTTTTCTCTAGTCGCTTGACCTCAAGTCGTGACATTAGGTCGAAACTCCCCAAGCTGCCGGCATCCTCTCGGGACCCCTTATATTCACTTTCCTTTCCCACAGGTCGGGTGGTGCGCACCCCTACGGTACATTACGATACGTAGATAGCGTACATACATCGCCACCACTTAGGGAACGAACTCTTCAGTACCTGCACTTCAGTGGGCGGTACTTGTCCTCACGGACGCGTGGACTAGGTTCCTGCTGCATACTAGCCAAAAGCAGTACTGGGCCCCACGTGAACTGCGAACCTCAGGGTCTTCTCGGGCGCCGTAGCGTAAGCTAGTGTAGTACGGCCATTTTTAGTATGCGCACCTCCCCTTCCTCCCCCCATCCAACGTGGCTGCCTGCCAAGGCCAAGTTCATGCATTCGACTCTCAGGACCTTATCGACGTCTACATCCCAGACGGCCCTGAGACTATCATCTACTGTTGCGAACAGCAGCCGTGCCCGAACCGAACTCCCCGATCAATCCCAGAGGACTACCCACGCTACA
>NW_020169833.1:1679835-1683457 GCF_002117355.1 Postia placenta MAD-698-R-SB12 | reverse complement strand
GTCGTGACATTAGGTCGAAACTCCCCAAGCTGCCGGCATCCTCTCGGGACCCCTTATATTCACTTTCCTTTCCCACAGGTCGGGTGGTGCGCACCCCTACGGTACATTACGATACGTAGATAGCGTACATACATCGCCACCACTTAGGGAACGAACTCTTCAGTACCTGCACTTCAGTGGGCGGTACTTGTCCTCACGGACGCGTGGACTAGGTTCCTGCTGCATACTAGCCAAAAGCAGTACTGGGCCCCACGTGAACTGCGAACCTCAGGGTCTTCTCGGGCGCCGTAGCGTAAGCTAGTGTAGTACGGCCATTTTTAGTATGCGCACCTCCCCTTCCTCCCCCCATCCAACGTGGCTGCCTGCCAAGGCCAAGTTCATGCATTCGACTCTCAGGACCTTATCGACGTCTACATCCCAGACGGCCCTGAGACTATCATCTACTGTTGCGAACAGCAGCCGTGCCCGAACCGAACTCCCCGATCAATCCCAGAGGACTACCCACGCTACAAAGCGATCCGACGAGCGCAACACCCGCTCGGACCCCGAAGCACCCTTGCGTCTCGATCCGCCTCGCGGCACTCTCGCCCTGTCTCCCCTACCTCCCGCCTTCCCCAAACTGTCGCCGAGTCCAGTCAAGCGCGAGGAGATCTCCCTCCAGACCCTGCGCCAGAGCCAGAGCCTGAGGAGGGTGAGGGTGAAGAAGGAGTCTCGGAGTCCGAGTCCGAGGATTCTGTTGGGTCCGCCTTGCCGACAGTGTTCGCCCCCGCGTCAGCAGTCCCTGACGTACGTAACCCCCCCGCCGAACTTCCTCCGGCACCTTCACCGCCGACTCCGCCGAGAGGCCGCTCGAGCACTCGCTCCTCTCGAAGTTCGACCAGCGGAGGGCCACCACAGCCGCCTCCGCCCCCGCAGCGTCCTCCGTCCCCCCCGACGCCGATAATGTCTTCTCCCGCCGCCGCACCCGACAAGGAGACCCTGAAGCTCCTTCTCCCCCTCCGCTATGACGGCAAAACCGTCATCGAATGTGACAGGTTCCTGTCGCAACTACGCATTTATTGGATGATCAACACGTCGTTGGCCACCATCGAACTCAAGGTGCAAGTTGCGCTGAGCCTGCTCGATGGCGACGCCCGCGCCTGGGCCACGCCCTACTTCGCCCAACTCGCGTCGGTGCAGATGGGTGTGCAAGGGGTTACAACCCCCTTCAGGAATGAAGCGGCCTTCACCGCTGCCTTCAAGGCCCGCTTCGGTAATCTCGACGATGCGGCAGCAGCACAAGTAGAGCTGGCGAAGCTCTGTGCGGACAAATCGGTCCGCGAAAAACGCACCGCTGCGGAGTTCTCCGCGCTGTTCAAGGGTCCGGCGGATCGCTCTGGGTATGGGGACCTGGAGCTACGCGACAAGTACCTGAGCGGCATCCCCTCCCGCGTATATCGCAAGATCGAGCTCGAAACCTTCACCACGTGGCGAGCCGCTGAAAAGCGAGCCACTGAGGTCGAGCAGATCCTCGACATCAGCCGGGCCCATCGGCCTGAGTTGAACAACTTCTTCTCGGCCAGAGGTCGAGGTCGCGGCGGGGCACGTGGTGGTGCACCCTCGTCACACGCAGCTTCGGCCAGCATCAATGCGGCCGTCGGAAAAGGAGACTTCCCCGGCATGTGCTTTGGCTGCGGGAAGCAAGGGTACCGTTGTTTCGAGTGCCCTAACTGTAAGGATAAACCTTACACAAAACGCGCCGACGCGCGGGCTACGGTTGCCTCGGGTTCCACCCAGGCAGCGACAAGTGCCCCCGTCGCTTCACCCTCGGCAAGTATAAGTGCCGCTTCAGCGAAATCCGAGCAATCGGAGCTGGCGGACTTAATGGCACAGGTGAAGTCGATGCGCGAGGAGCTTGAACACTATCGGGCGATGAAGGAGGAGGGTTTTTAATCCGGTCCGCGCTTCGTGCCGCACGCGTTGGGCCGTGTAATAATAACATGTACAATGTATTGGCTACTGCGAATGTTTACGAGTTGGACCACGGGTCCCAGCACTTCCACATCCCGGTGCGCCTCAAAGGAGAAAGACGGCACAAGGATATAGTTGCAATGGTGGACAGCGGAGCCACCACGAAGTTCATCAACAAGCGTTTCATCACAGAGAATCGAGTACGAACGCGGAAATTGAAAGAGCCAATCCCGCTTTACAATATCGATGGAACGCTCAATAAAGACGGAAGCATCTCGGAGGTAGCCGTACTACAGATGCAGATAGGAGAACACGTCGAGAAGACGGTGTTTACGGTCACGGACATAGGTCCAGAGGATGTGATCGTCGGGTTGGATTGGCTACGAGAGCACAACCCTGAAATTGACTGGGAGTCAGGCTCCCTAAAGTTATCACGATGCCCTGAGACGTGCAGTGCCAGGAAAACTAACCGGATGGAGCAAGCAACGACTGTGCGTGATACGGGGGTCAGGCCCATGGTGCGCAGGCGTTCGCTGAAGTCCAAACGGTCGGTTATAGGTGCCTGCCGGAGTAAGGTGCTCCCGGACTTCGAACCCGAAGAAGATCCAGTGGAAGTAGAGTGGGATGAGACCGATCTGATCGAAGCCTGGGAGCAAGGTGTCACGCTTCCCGGCGCTCCTCAGCTGTTCGTCGCAGCAGGACATACGTACTCCCAGCTGTTCGCGGAGGAAGAGATCAAAAAGAAGGTCATTAAGACCGCTGAGGAGTCGGTGCCCAAGTAGTACCACGAGTTCCTGAATGTCTTCTCCAAGTGTCGCGACTTGAGGTCAAGCGACAGGGGAAGATCTGAAAGCTGGGGGCGTCCGACTAAATCTCACCGAAGCGATGGTGAGCAGCGCTCAAACCTAAGGCTAGGGACAAGAAAATGTATTAGTTAGTAAAGTAAGAAAGAATACAAAGGAGGGCTTACTGACCTAGGGACAAGAGGTCGAAACTGAGGTCCCTAGGGCAGCAGAGGCCGGCTTATATACATGGGGAGATTAGGGCAGGCTGTGCGCGTTGGTCCGTGCGCAGCTGGTCTGTGCGCAGCATGCCGACGCGGCCCCGGGGGCCGGTGAGTCAGAGTGGCTGCGTCAGCGGGGCCCGAGCTGTGCCGTGCGCTGCCGTCCCATCTAATCTAATCGTACAGTAGATAGTGATGCGTCCATATCAGGCAGGTAGTACAGAGGTCGCGGGTTCGAGCCCTTGAAAAGGAAAAAATTAAAAAACGGCTAGGCGCCGTACCAACTCGTGACACCAAGGAAGCATCAGAACGGCTACCCGAAAGGAAGCCTTACGATCACGCGATCGAACTCGTGCCCGGCTACTCGACCTTCCACTCTAAGGTGTACCCCTTGTCGAACAACGAGCAGGAGGAACTAGACAAGTTCCTAAAAGAGCAACTAGCGAAAGGCTACATACGGGAGTCGAAGTCGCCCATTTCATCCCCCTTCTTCTTCATCAAAAAGAAGGAAGGGACACTTCGACCCGTACAGGACTACCGNCGATTGAACGCGATCACGGTCAAAAACCGTTATCCCTTGCCGTTGATCGCCGAGATGGTGGATAAGCTCCGCGGCGCTACGCTCTTCACAAAGTTCGACGTCCGATGGGGATACCATAACGTCCGGAT
>NW_020169833.1:1671551-1675120 GCF_002117355.1 Postia placenta MAD-698-R-SB12 | reverse complement strand
GTCGCAACTTGAGGTCAAGCAACTAGAGAAAACTGGAAGGCTGGGGGCGTCCGACTGATTCTCACCGAAGCGATGGTGAGCGAGGCTCAAACCTAAGGCTAGGGACAAGAAATGTATTAGTTAGTACAGGTAAGTAAAGGATACAAAGGAGCTTACTGACCTAGGGACAAGAGGTCGAAACTGAGGTCCCTAGGGCAGCAGAGGCCGGCTTATATACATGGGGAGATTAGGGCAGGCTGTGCACGTTGGTCCGTGCGCAGCTGGTCTGTGCGCAGCATGCCGACGCGGCCCCGGGGGCCGGTGAGTCAGAGCGGCTGTGTCAGCGGGGCCCGAGCTGTGCCGTGCACTGCCGCCCCATCTAATCTAATCGTACAGTAGATAGTGACGCGTCCATATCAGGCAGGTAGTACAGAGGTCGCGGGTTCGAGCCCGCGAAAAGGAAAAATTAAAAAACGGCTAGGCGCCGTATCAACTCGTGACATTACCCCCCCCTCAACGGCGCATGACCTCATGCGAGGCGCCCTTGCCCATCTCCCATCCGGAGCGGCATCGTGCTTCAGTCAGCGGCGAAGGCATCGGCTGAAAGTTGAGACCATCAAATACAGCAGCATTGAGGCGGCGAGGGGCGTTCGGATTTTTCCGGTGGAAGTCGGCTATGAGGGCCGGCGCATTGGCAACATTGCGCGCCGGTTCCCATGACGTATGCGAGTCGTCATAACCCTTCCACTTGACGAGGTACTGCAGCTGACGCCGGAAGATCCTCGAATCCTTGATCCACTCAACCTCGTACTCCTCATCGCCCTCAACCTCGATCGCAGGCGGCTCCTCCGGCTCCCGGCCCGGGATATCGCTACGCGTGTACTTGCTAAGCAAGGAGACATGGAATACCGGGTGCACCGGCACCGACTTTGGCAGGACTAATTCATAATCCAGGTCTCCGAGCTTTCGCTGCACGGCATATGGTCCAAGGCGCTTGGGACTGAGCTTCTTGCTCGGCTGTTTCAGCTTAAGGTTCCGGGCATCAAGCCAGACCTTGTCCCCCGGCGCAAAGACCGGTGCCTGTTGCACGTGCTTATCGTAGTACACTTTCATACGCTCGGCCGACAGCTCGAGCGCAGAGCGCGTATCGTCGCGAATCTCCTTCAGGATCTTGAGCCGATCAGCGGCCGCAGGCATCGCAGACATCGGATTGATCCGAACCTGGATCTCAGGATTGTACCCTTGATGCAGGAAGAAAGGGGAATGCCCGGTCGCGGAGTGGACTCGGTTGTTCAGTGCGAATTCCGCGAGCGGCAACTGCTTCGCCCAGTCATCCTGCCTGTGGCTTGTGAAGGCACGCAGGTACTGCTCGATCTCCTGATTCCAGCGCTCAGTCTGGCCATCTGTCTGGGGGTGGAACGCTGTGGACAGCGCCGGCTCGATCCCAAGTCCCTTGTACACCGCATGGAGATATTTCGAAGCGAACTGGGGACCTCGGTCTGATATGACCTTGGCCGGGGCCCCATGATGCTTGAATACATCGCGTATGTACAGGTCTGCCGCACCTTCTGCCGTCAGGGTCTCATGACAGGCCGAGAAGTGGACCTGCTTTGTAAAGCGGTCGGCGGTAACCAGGATCGAGTCGAATCCATCAGACTTTGGCAAGCCGACGATCATGTCGGTCGTGATGATCTGCCACGGGCGCTCGGGGATCTCGTTCGGCTTCAGCGGACCCTGGGGCTTGGCCGGGAATGTCTTGGTACGGTTGCACACGTCGCAGGTGCTTACGTACTCATTAACACATTTAGACATCCCAGGCCACCAGTAATTCCGCGACACGAGCTCTAGTGTTTTGGCACGACCGCCATGACCGGCGATCGGCGAGTCGTGGTGGATCTTGACTATATCCTGCCGGAGCTCCGCATTCTTTGGGACGTACACGCACCCGCGGAACAGCAGGAGCCCTTGTGCGGCATTCCACTCCTCAAAACCCCTTTGCAGCCGGGGCGGCCCGAGGTCCTATACCTTTTCAAGGGCCTCGGCCACCTCCCAATCCTTCTCCGAACATTCCCTGATGCGCTTCAGAAGTGACTGATCGGCCGTCACCGAGGCATGACCGCGCCTACCGGAGGCGATGCGGAAGCGCTCTGGCTTGAGAACCACCTGATCGGTGTTATCGTCCTCATCGCCGATCTGGTGGTCTGATCGACGCGACAGGGCATCAGCCTTTCCATTGGACGTCCCGGCTTTGTGCGTGATGCGGAAGTCGAAGCGAGCTAGGAACAGCGACCATCGCGCTTGACGGCGCGTGAGGTGCTGGGATGTACGCCAGTACTCGAGGTTCTTATGATCGGTCACGATCTCGAACTGATTGGGTAACCCCTCGAGGTAGTGGCGCCAATCGTCTAGCGCCTCAATGATCGCAAGCATCTCCTTATCGTAGATCTCGTAGTTCCGCTGCGCCGGATCCATCGCATGTGATCTGAAGGCGATGGGATGCCATTTGCCGTCATCCTGCTTCTGCATCAACACGCCGCCAGTGGCGTACCCCGAGGCGTCAACCTCAATGCGCGTCTCCCGATTAGGGTTGTACAGTGCCAAGACTGGAGTCGTCGCGAAGAGCCGCTTGAGCTCATCGAAGGCGTGCTGCTCTTCCTCGCCCCAATGCCATGGGTCGTTCCCTGTGAGCCGGTCGAGTGGTTGCGAGATCTTAGCGAAGTCTTTAATGAAGTGGCGGTAGAAGTTGGAGAACCCCCGGAACTTCTGAACGTCTTTTTTGTTCCGGGGCACCGGCCACTCATTGATACCTTTAAGCTTCGCGGGATCCATCGCCACCTCATTGCCACCGAACACATAGCCGATGTAGTCGACCTTGGGAACATCCCATTCGCATTTCTCAGGCTTCAGGAATAGATCATTATCCTGAAGGCGGCGCAGAACCTCGCGTGTGACCTTCTCATGCTCCTCTTTATTGGTGGAGAAGATGAGTATATCGTCCAGGTACACAAGGATCTTGCTGCCGACAATGAGATCGTGGAAGATCTCGTTCATCATCGCCTGGAAAGTCGCGAGGGAGTTGGTGAGACCAAAGAACATCACCAAAGGCTCGTACAACCCTCGGTTAGTCACGAAGGCCGCCTTCCATTCATCACCGGCCTTGATCCGGACGTTATTGTATCCCCATCGGACGTCGAACTTTGTGAAGAGCGTAGCGCCGCGGAGCTTATCCACCATCTCGGCGATCAACGGCAAGGGATAACGGTTTTTGACCGTGATCGCGTTCAATCGGCGGTAGTCCTGTACGGGTCGAAGTGTCCCTTCCTTCTTTTTGATGAAGAAGAAGGGGGATGAAATGGGCGACTTCGACTCCCGTATGTAGCCTTTCGCTAGTTGCTCTTTTAGGAACTTGTCTAGTTCCTCCTGCTCGTTGTTCGACAAGGGGTACACCTTAGAGTGGAAGGTCGAGTAGCCGGGCACGAGTTCGATCGCGTGATCGTAAGGCTTCCTTTCGGGTAGCCGTTCTGATGCTTCCTTGGTGTCACGAGTTGGTACGGCGCCTAGCCGTTTTTTAATTTTTTCCTTTTCAAGGG
>NW_020169833.1:1625530-1663635 GCF_002117355.1 Postia placenta MAD-698-R-SB12 | reverse complement strand
GGGCAACCTGGATCTTCAGCTCGAGGGAAGAGAGGGCCGTGTTGATCGTCCAGTAGATGAGCAACTGCGAGATGAAGCGGTTGCATTCGATCACCGACTTCCCATCGTATCGGAGCGGGAGGAGGAGCTTCAACGTCTCCTTATCAGGGACGGCAGCGGGAGAGGACATTATCGGCGACGAGGGGGACGAAGGACTGCCCGCGGACGAAGGCGACTGTTGTGACTGTCCGCCGGGCGGACTTCTCGAGGAACGAGTGCTTGAGCGGCCTCGCGGCGGCGACGGCGGTGAAGTCAGTTGAGGAAGCCCGGAGGCGGGGTGACGTAGGACAGGGACTGAAGTCGAGGCGGTGACCGCTGACGACGAGCTGGCCCAAGAATGCGGCGGAGTGTCGCGGGGCTCGGTCTTGGGAGGCCTTTCCAACCGCGGCCCCAAGGAGGGCTGGGGGATCGCTTGAGGGGTTGCTGTAGGCTGTGTGACTGCCTCAGTTCCTCGAGGGAGATGGGGATCTCCTTGCGCTTGACCTGTACTGGCGACAGGTTGGGGGATGCGGGTGCCTGGCGAGGCAGGTCGGGATGGGACGGGAGTGACGTGGCGAGATGTGGATCTCGAGGTGCCAGCGTATTGGAGTGCAGGGCCACTGGGGTGTTGGACTCGTCGGATTGGTACGAAGTGTCCTTCGTCAACAGTGATGGACCGTGGAGTGCGATTAGGGCACGGTTGCCAATCACAGATGAAGAAAGGAGCTCTGTCTCCGCTGCTGTTTGGGTCGTCACGAGAGACGTCGACCTGCTCCTGGGTGTCGAAGGCGTGCTCAAGTCGAGAGCAATCGAAGAATTCGTCAGCCACGTTGATGGGGGGAGGAAGGGGAGGTGCGCGTGCTACGAAAGGCCGTGCTAGCTAGCTTACACCTACGGCGCCCGAGGTAACACTAGGGTTCGCAGTTCACGTGGGGCCCAGTACTGCTTTTGGCTAGTATGCAGCAGGAACCTAAGCCACGCGTCCGTGAGGACAAGTACCGCCCACTGAAGTGCAGGTACTGAAGAGTTCGTTCCCTAAGTGGTGGCGATGTATAGTACGCTATCTAGGTATCGTAGGGTACAGTAAGGGTGCGCACCACCCAACCTATAGGAAGTGAATGTGAGTTTGTGGGAGTCCCGAGGGACGCCGGCAGCTGTGGAGAGTTTCGACCTAATGTCGCGACTTGAGGTCAAGTGACAGGGGAAGATCTGAAAGCTGGGGGCGTCCGACTAAATCTCACCGAAGCGATGGTGAGCAGCGCTCAAACCTAAGGCTAGGGACAAGATAGTATATTAGTTAGTTAAGTAAGAAAGGAATACAAAGGGGAGCTTACTGACCTAGGGACAAGAGGTCGAAACTGAGGTCCCTAGGGCAGCAGAGGCCGGCTTATATACATGGGGAGATTAGGGCAGGCTGTGCACGTTGGTCCGTGTGCAGCTGGTCTGTGCGCAGCATGCCGACGCGGCCCCGGGGGCCAGTGAGTCAGAGCGGCTGTGTCAGCGGGGCCCGAGCTGTGCCGTGCGCTGCCGCCCCATCTAATCTAATCGTACAGTAGATAGTGACGCGTCCATATCAGGCAGGTAGTACAGAGGTCGCGGGTTCGAGCCCGCGAAAAGGAAAAATTAAAAAACGGCTAGGCGCCGTACCAACTCGTGACACTCGAAGTATTCGAAGGCGATCGCCGGGCTTGACGACTAGCTTGTGTGCTCCGTGACTGTCCTTGCGCCAGAGGGTGTCGTTGTCGAGGAAGAATTGCATGCAGTACTTGATGAACCCTTCGTAAACGCTTTCGGAGATGCCGTCGGGCTTTGCTAACGTTCGATGAAATTCGAGCACGTCGTCGAGCTTTGCGTCTGCGAGTTGCGCTTGCTCCGATCGAGGCACTAGCTCGTAGCTATCCTCCTCCCTATTGAAATCCGAGCCGTCCTCGGCTCTGTCACTGGTGAAGACGGCAAGCGAAGGGACGGACGGGAGGGGCTGAATCTGGTGAACGAAAGAATGCATCTGGTCGATCCAATCGTCGAACTCTTCATCGACCTCGTCTTCGATGACATCACCAGGTTGAGCTGTGCGTCGAGAGAGACCGTCGGGGCCGTGCATTGTACCGGGGACGTGGACGAGCGTGAAATGAAATGTGAGAATCGAGACGATCCATCGGTTGATACTCGCGCTTGGGGCTATGTCCGGATTCTTCAGCATACCCTTGATGTACCAAGCATCGACTTCGACAATGAGGTTCCGAACGCCGATCAGGTAGAGTCGAAGGGATCGTAGTGCGCGGAACAGGCCGTAGATCTCGAGCTTCGGCTGCGAAAACCTTCGTTCGCGATTGTTGAGTGTGATCGAGCCGAACCTGCTGTAGTAACGGACTCGCGTGTTGGCTTCATCGCACTGGCAGAGGTGATATCCGACGGCGATGAATGATGTGTCGACTGCAAGGATGACGGGGGAGGGGGACTCATAATTGATGGCTCGGAGGGTGGGGGATGAGAGTAGTGCGTCCTTGAGGTCTTCCTGCGCCGCGATTTGCTCCGGACCAAACTCGAACTCGACGTCCTTCCGCGTGAGGCGTATGAGCGCGTCGGCGCAGTGAGCGAAATTACGGATGAAGATACGAACGACGCCGATGGTCCCGAGGAACGCTCGAACGTCGGATAGAGTAGCGCATGGACCCCAGTTGCGTATCGCAGTGACGCGAGAGTCGTCAGAGAGGCGTCTGTGAGGAGTGCAGCGATGTCCGACCACCATAATTTCTCGAGCGATGAGGACGCTCTTGACTCCAGAGAAGGTACCTCCGGCGTAGCGCATTCGAGTGACCACGCGGTTCATGTTCTCGAAATGCTCCCATACGAAGCGTCGAATGCCGGGGTTCGAAGGGAGTCGCTCGTCGTCATAGTCGGATTCGGGACCCTTGACGGGAACGTCGTCGACGTAGGGCACCGTAACGTGCGGAATCTCGGGCTGCAGGATGTAGGTGACGTCGTCGTGGAAGATTGGGACTGAGTTCGTCCAACCCATCGGGAGTGTGACTAGGCGCATGGCTCCGTAGGGTGTCTGGAACGTCGTTAGGTCTCTCGAAGACTCAGCGATGAGTCGTTCGTCGTAGCCGACATAGAGGTCGAGCATGCCGCCACATGGTCTTCCTCCGAATTGTTCTGCGAGGTATTCGGGTGTCGGCGGTACACCAGAATGTTGGATCGTAACTGCATTGAGGGGCTCGAGGGAATGGATGAGTCGAAGAGATTTACCGTCCTTCTTGACGACACAGAACCACCGCGATCGATACGATGAGTTCGATGGCTCGTAGACTCCGGCGGCGATCTTTCGCTTGATCACCACGCAGACTTCGTTGTAGATCCCGGGCGGAATGGGGATATTCTTCTGCACCCAGGGCGTGTGAGGAACGACAGGGAAATCGATGGGGGGGAAGTACTCGGGCTTGAAGCATCCGCGCTCGTCGTCGGTCCATGCGAAGGCTTCATTGTGCAGGCACATGAAGTGGTGGAGGACTCGACGTTCTTCGGGAAGTAGGAAGTCGCCGTCGTGAAGCTTCTCGGTTGCTTCGAAGCGTTCGCGGGTGTACCGACCGGTAGGTTTGAACGGCAGAGGGTCGGTCGAAAGCTTAGGCATGATGGATAGAGGGTCGCCCTTGATGTCTCGAAGTATTCGAAATTGTTCGGGGACGGCACCAAGGACGGGTCGGGTTTTGAGAGCGACAGGCTTGTATTTCTTCTTTGTCGCGGCGAGGATCTTGTGCATTGAAGGGGTAGAAGTCGATGTCGTCGAAGGAAAGGGAAGAATCGAGTTAGAAAGCTGTGAGATGGACTTCGTCGGAACGGGAGCCGGCGGAGTCGAAGCGAACGGAGCTGAAAATAGAAGAGTCGAAGCCCATGTCGAAGCGTTCGACGGGGCGGCATTAGAAGCTGTACTGTCCGAAACGTAAAGAGACTGCAAATATGATGAAACGGAGGTGCATGCGGAGAGGTATAGCGATGAAACAGCGTTCGGAATCGAGGAATCAATAGGAGAGATGAAGGAAATACTCGGGTTTACCCCATCGTAGTCGATGACTAGCGCGGCTTCTCCTTGATCATGGGGAATCAATTCCTCGAAGCGAGAAAATGCGATTTGCGACACCCGAGAGGATGCTGCCGGCTTCGCGATCTTCCTCGCGCGTACGTCGGAATCGTGACGGTTTCGCCGGTGTTCGGACAGAGGATCGTAATGGTCTGGTTCTCGTCGGCGAAGTTCTTGACGACGCTCTGCGTGAGCACATCGAAGGGTCGGCCGAGGAGAATGTCGTATGCTGCGTTTCGAATGACGTGAGCCTGAAGATACAATACGATCTCACCGATGCGGAAGGGAACATTTCGAATGAGTCCCAGCGATCGGTCCACCTCGCCGTTCGCCGATTGCATGTTCAGCTGGATAGTAGGATCGAAGAGGAGGTTGAGGCCGAGACAGACCTCTTCCGACATGGCGACGATCTGCGAACCGGGGTCGACGATGCATTCGATCTGCTCTTTGTTGTCGACCAACGCGATGATCGAACGAATCGCGTTCGAATCACGGGCGACGGTGAATTCTGCGGGGTGCTCGCCGTGCGGGATGTGCTTCAGATAGGTTTCATATGGGTCGGGGACGATTGTAGCACCGGGTTCCAACGTTGCACCTGAACACGAGAGCTGGTTGACGGCCGTGACGTCGTCGGCGCTGATTTCTACGATGTGGGCCGACGCGACGGGTTCCGTCGAGACTCGCTTAGGGGTGACGGCGTCGCGGTACTTGTTTCGAACGTCGGGCGCGATTGACAGCAACTCTTCTGGGGTCAGCGTGACGAACGGCGACTTCATCGAACGCTGGAAGATCTCTTCGGCGAGCTTCGGCTGGATAACGGGGACGATGGTCTTGTATGCTGGTTCCTTGCCCTTGTCGTTCGAGGGCTTTGGCGGAGTTGCGAAGTTTCGAACGTTCGGTGGGGCATAGGTTGCGTTGCGCGCGTTTGCAAAGGGGTGTACTGGTGGTGCTGGGGGAGCGGATGTAGCGATAGGTTGAGACGTGGATTGCACAGGCGGCGAAGGCGGCACGGGCGATGCTGCTGGTATCGTTGGAGGCGGAGCCGTGCTTATCGAAGTGCTCGAGGGTGCCGCCACTCCTTTCGATGTACCAGAGCCAGAGGCTTCCGCGCTTCTCGTGACGACTGGCGTCGTGGGCTTCTTCCGCTGTAGAATCTCGACGCCGTCGAAGACCTCCCTGCGCTTCCGAAGCTGAAGGAGTTCTCACTCGAGCGCCTCAATCCTGCTGCTGGTGTTGAGCGTGAAGGTCTGCATAGTCGAGTGATCGTCGATCTCGAAGAGCATCATCGGAGCGGCAGGTGCTGCGGGATTTCTTCTATGCCACTCGTAGATTCGATCCCGTATCGTGAGACCAGGGATAGTGCGGGGGCAGAAGCTTCCGTTTGGAAGGACAATCTTTCCTTCGGTGTTACGCTTGCACTTGCCATCCTGGATGTCGATCTCCGCGAACTCGCAGGTGCCTACCCTGCAGCCACGATTGCCGCAGTAGTGGCACGTCTGTTCAACTCCGCTGTTCTCGTGGACGTGGACAGCAGCTTGTTGTCTCGGTGCGGGGGCGTGGTTGTGCGTAGCGTGTGTCGTCGGCTGAATGAGTGTTGCGATCGTTCTCGACAGGCTTTCGATGATCATCGAGATGTCTTTGGTTTTGATCATCCCGGGGGGCACCGTTGTCGAAGTGTTCGACGTCGAAGCGGTAGCTTGGTTAGCCGCTGTCGTAGGTGTGCTCGATGTACCGTGTAAGATGAACGTAGCCGCCGCGTGAATCTCTGCCATGGTGTACGGGTCGTCGGCGTAGTGATCGGGATGCTTGAGATGCAGTCGGGTCTCGAGCCATGTGAGCAACGCTGGCTGGAATCCTCGAAGAAATGCGCGACTTTGCTCGATAGTGGAGAGCCGGTGCTGTGCGATGAGATGTTTCGTAATGGCCATGAAGTCGCGGTAATAGCAGCCTAGGTCTGCCGCGTTGTGAATCCCGATACGGGCGCGTTCTCCGATGAGCTGGTCCATGTCCGCCAGCGACCACTTTCTTGTATCGTCGGCGCCAGGATAGAGTGCTCGTACGTCGGCTTTCCAGTCATTGTAGCTCTTGGCTACGTCAATGAAGGACTCGATGGTTTCCCACAAGTCGGCGACGTCGATCGAAGGGTACCGAACGGCCCACTGTTTCTTGGCTGCTTCGTCGGTAATCTGACACTGGGTGAACAATGCTTCGAGGTCCTGGAAGTAACGCCGAAGCGAATGGACTTCCGACGGGTCGAAGCTTGGTGCCGTCGAATGACCGCGCGGGGGCATCAATGGTGTGTTCGTGTTCTGGCTCATGTTCGTAGTGTTGATAGGAGCTGGGCTCGAAGAGGACGAGGTAGTAGTGGAAGGAATCGTAGGTGCGGGCGGTGCGGGGTTGGAGTTCGAAGCTGCGTTCGAAGGTGCTAATAGTGGCGGAGGTGCCAGGTCGGATGAAGGTATGACTGAAAGTCGCGAAGAGGATGCGATGGGTGGCTGAGCATGGGCGCGAAAAGAAGACGGAGTCGGAAGTACGAGATTCGAAGTAGCTGGGATGGGATCCTCGGGTTCGGGTGAAGAACTGGATCGTTCAAAAAGATCAGGAGTCGAAAAGTTGTAGTCGGAAGTAGTGAGGCCTAGAAGCTCGGGGGACGAAGTGCGTTCTTCGGCGGTCGAAGGGATTGGTTCTTCGTCGAAGTCGTCCCGGAGTTCTTGGTCTATCTCGTCTTCTTCGTCGCGGTCGAAGTCACTGGGAATTGTTGGAGAGGGAGTCGATTGTGTTTTAGAGGAGCTGTCGAGGTTCTCAGCGGTGCTGCGGCTAGCAGCCTCACGCGCTTGCGAGCGGGTGACTACTGGAGACATTTTCGGAAACCCGAAAGCAGCGAATTCTTGCCTGAAATCCCCTCGCGGTGGGCTCCAGAAATGATACGACCTACGAAACCCTAACCCCTAATCTGGGTGCGACCTAAAGGGACTAGAGAGACGGATTATAGTCTAATGAGAGGGGAGTTAGCAGCAAGGTGTCCCGCGGTTCGAGTGAACACAAGAAACGCCTTCGGAAAAGGCTACGAACGCTAGGGAAGGTACGAGGTGGCTTCGACACGTCGTCGAAGCTACTCGGAGGCTGTGGAAAGTTAGCGACGATCGAAGCTCGGCAGAGCTCTTCGACGTATTGTAGAGAGAAGGGACACGATTCGATAGGTGGGGACTTAACTAGGACGCGGTTCGAGGTGCAATGCAGTTCTTTGACAATAGTCGAAGTCGAAAGGTTCGTCGAGATGGTATCGACGAGTGAACGTAGTGGACGAGGTTTCGAGGTTACGCAGTGAGGAACAAAGTGACGCAGTTGAGGACGTAGACGCAGGGCGAACTCGACTTATGAGCTCTGAACTCGAGGGGGGGAACGGATCTTGTATTTTTGGAGAGAAGTACGACCAATTTTATACTACACAGGACGCTACGACTATTCGAGAGTGGCATACGAGTACAAGGGGCTTTGCATTGTTCCTCAAGAACCTGCCTCACCGAGAGGCACATACCAAGTCCATCGGTAGAGTGACGTCATGCTGAACGTGGAGATGAAGAGCAACATATGGCCACTTCGGACCGGTAGCCGTCGTGAAGGCATGCCGCGAGGTTCGATACCTAATCGGGAAAGACCGGCTACTTCGGTGTGGCTTGGAGCGAAGCGCGCGCTTGGCCGAGCGGCGTCAAGTGGCCCTATTGTTCGCCGAATATGGAAGACGTTCTGAGATCTACGCACGAGGCATCGGGAAGACCGTGCCGAGCTTTGAGTAAGCGTCGCGCACCGTCGAAGGTGTCGAAGAGCATCGAAGGCGAAATCGAAGTGTTGGGAGACTGAGTCGAAGTGCCGGGCGGGATGCGAGTGCCGAAAAGAGGTGAATCGGGGCCCAGAGGGGCTTGGCGCCTATCACCGTTGATTGCCGAGATGGTGGATAAGCTCCGCGGCGCTACGCTCTTCACAAAGTTCGACGTCTGATGGGGATACAATAACGTCCGAATCAAGGCCGGTGATGAATGGAAGGCGGCCTTCGTGACTAACCGAGGGTTGTACGAGCCTTTGGTGATGTTCTTTGGTCTCACCAACTCCCCCGCGACTTTCCAGGCGATGATGAACGAGATCTTCCACGATCTCATCGTCGGCGGCAAGATCCTTGTGTACCTGGACGATATACTCATCTTCTCCACCAACAAGGAGGAGCACGAGAAGGTCACACGCGAGGTTCTTCGTCGCCTTCAGGACAATGATCTATTCCTGAAGCCTGAGAAATGCGAATGGGATGTTCCCAAGGTCAACTACGTCGGCTATGTGTTCGGTGGCAATGAGGTGGCGATGGATCCTGCGAAGCTGAAAGGAATCAATGAGTGGCCGGTACCCCGGAACAAGAAAGACGTTCAGAAGTTCCGGGGGTTCTCCAACTTCTACCGCCGCTTCATTAAGGACTTCGCTAAGATCTCGTGACCACTCGACCGACTCACAGGGAACGACCCATGGCATTGGGGCGAAGAAGAACAACACGCCTTCGATGAGCTCAAGCGGCTCTTCGCGACGACTCCAGTCTTGGCACTGTACAACCCTAATCAGGAGACGCGCATTGAGGTTGACGCCTCGGGGTACGCCACTGGCGGCGTGTTGATGCAGAAGCAGGATGACAGCAAATGGCATCCCATCGCCTTCAGATCACATGCGATGGATCCGGCGCAGCGGAACTACGAGATCTACGATAAGGAGATGCTCGCGATCATTGAGGCGCTAGACGATTGGCGCCACTATCTCGAGGGGTTACCCAATCAGTTTGAGATCGTAACCAATCATAAAAACCTCGAATATTGGCGCACGTCCCAGCACCTCACGCGTCGTCAAGCGCGATGGTCGCTATTCCTGGCTCGCTTTGACTTCCGCATCACGCACAAGGCCGGAATGTCGAATGGAAAGGCTGATGCCCTGTCGCGACGATCAGACCATCAGATCGGCGATGAGGATGATAACACCGATCAGGTGGTTCTCAAGCCAGAGCACTTCCGCATCGCCTCCGCCAGGCGCGGTCATGCCTCGGTGACAGCCGATCAGTCGCTTCTGAAGCGCATCAGGGAATGTTCGGAGAAGGATCGGGAGGTGGCCGAGGCCCTTGAAAAGGTACAGGACCTCGGGCCGCCCCAGCTGCAAAGGGGTTTTGAGGAGTGGAATGCCGAACAAGGGCTCCTGCTGTTCCGCGGGTGCGTGTACGTCCCAAAGAATGCGGAGCTCCGGCGGGATATAGTCAAGATCCACCACAACTCGCCGATCGCCGGTCATGGTGGTCGTGCCAAAACACTAGAGCTCGTGTCGCGGAATTACTGGTGGCCTGGGATGTCCAAATTCGTCAACGAGTACGTAAGCACCTGTGACGTGTGCAACCATACCAAGACATTCCCAGCCAAACCCCAGGGTCTGCTGAAGCCGAATGAGATCCCCGAACGCCCGTGGCAGATCATCACGACCGATATGATCATTGGCTTGCCGAAGTCTGATGGGTTTGACTCGATCCTGGTTACCGCTGACCGCTTTACCAAGCAGGTCCACTTCTCGGCCTGTCATGAGACCCTGACGGCAGAAGGAGCGGCAGACCTGTACATCCGCGATGTGTTCAAGCATCATGGGGCCCCGGCCAAGGTCATATCAGACCGAGGTCCCCAGTTCACTTCAAAGTATCTCCATGCGGTGTACAAGGGACTTGGGATCGAGCCGGTGCTGTCCACAGTGTTCCACCCCCAGACAGATGGCCAGACCGAGCGCTGGAATCAGGAGATCGAGCAGTACCTGTGTGCTTTCACAAGCCACAGTCAGGATGATTGGGCAAAGCAATTGCCGCTCGCAGAATTCGCCCTGAACAACCGAGTTCACTCCGCAACCGGGCACTCCCCATTCTTCCTGCATCAAGGGTACAATCCTGAGATCCAAGTGCGGATCAATCCGATGTCTGTGATGCCTGCGGCCGCTGATCGGCTCAAGATCCTAAAGGAGATTCGCGACGATACGCGCTCTGCGCTCGAGCTGTCAGCCGAGCGCATGAAAGTGTACTATGACAAGCATGTGCAGGAGGCACCGGTCTTTGCGCCGGGGGACAAGGTCTGGCTTGATGCCCGGAACCTTAAGCTGAAACAGCCGAGCAAGAAGCTCAGTCCCAAGCGCCTTGGACCTTATGCCGTGCGGCGAAAGCTCGGAGACCTGGATTATGAATTAGTCCTGCCAAAGTCGGTGCCGGTGCACCCAGTATTCCATGTCTCCTTGCTCAGCAAGTACACGTGTAGCGATATCCCGGGCCGGGAGCCGGAGGAGCCGCCTGCGATTGAAGTTGAGGGCGACGAGGAGTACGAAGTTGAGCGGATCAAGGATTCGCGGATCTTCCGGCGTCAGCTACAGTATCTCGTCAAGTGGAAGGGTTATGACGACTCGCATACATCATGGGAACCGGCGCGCAACGTTACCAATGCGCCGGCCCTCATAGCCGACTTCCACCGGAAGAATCCAAACGCCCCTCGTCGACTCAATGCTGCTACCTTTGGTGGTCTCAACTTTCAGCCGATGCCTTCGCCGCTGACTGAAGCATGCTGCCACTCCGGGTGGGAGATGGGCAAGGGCGCCTTGCATGAGGTCATGCGCCATTGAGGGGGGGGTAATGTCACGAGTTGGCACAGCGTCTAGCCATTTTTTAATTTTTTCCTTTTCGCGGGCTCGAACCCGCGACCTCTGTACTACCTGCCTGATATGGACGCGTCACTATCTACTGTACGATTAGATTAGATGGGGCGGCAGTGCACGGCACAGCTCGGGCCCCGCTGACACAGCCTCTCTGACTCACCGGCCCCCGGAGCCGCGTCAGCATGCTGCGCATGGACCAGCTGCGCACGGACCAATGCGCACAGCCTGCCCTTATCTCCCCATGTATATAAGCCGGCCTCTGCTGCCCTAGGGACCTCAGTTTCGACCTCTTGTCCCTAGGTCAGTAAGCTCCTTTGTATCCTTTACTTACCCTTGCTAACTAATACATTTCTTGTCCCTAGCCTTAGGTTTGAGCATAGCTCACCATCGCTTCGGTGAGACTTAGTCGGACGCCCCTAGCCTTCAGGTTTTCTCTAGTCGCTTGACCTCAAGTCGCGACACTTAGGGTCGAGCGACAGGGGAAAACCAAATGCTGGGGGCGTCCGACTAAGTCTCACCGAAGCGATGGTGAGCTATGCTCAAACCTAAGGCTAGGGACAAGAAATGTATTAGTTAGCAAGGGTAAGTAAAGGATACAAAGGAGCTTACTGACCTAGGGACAAGAGGTCAAAACTGAGGTCCCTAGGGCAGCAGAGGCCGGCTTATATACATGGGGAGATAAGGGCAGGCTGTGCGCATTGGTCCGTGCGCAGCTGGTCCGTGCGCAGCATGCTGACGCGGCCCCGGGGGCCGGTGAGTCAGAGAGGCTGTGTCAGCGGAGCCCGAGCTGTGCCGCGCACTGCCATCTTATCTAATCTAATCGTACAGTAGATATGATGTGTCCGTATCAGGCAGGTAGTACAGAGGTCGCGGGTTCGAGCCCGCGAAAAGGAAAAATTAAAAAACGGCTAGACGCCATGCCAACTCGTGACACATTCACCATTAAAGTGTAACATTATAATATCATGTGTAGGAAGATAATGGTGGTACATTCATGCCAGGTGATGCAAGAAATGTACATCTTGCCAACAGCCACCAATATTGTACCTATTGCAATGGATTGAGAAATTGCCAAAGCGGACTTGCCTCGATAATCGCATATCTCTCATGTACAATTATGGCACTCAATTACATTGATTGTGTCGTCATGTAATAGATTGCATGATGGATCCGGTTTTGCTGATGTGGTTAGCGACCGACTACAACGAGCCCGGTCGGCACACATGTTTGCCATGGTGGCGATAATACGGCCATACGTGGTAGACAAGATCCACGTAAGGCTAGATATTTCATCGCGGAATGGATATTGCCGTATGTAATGCTCAAGACCGTGGCAGGCAGCTCCTGTGGCAAGCTGGCAGCCGCCGGCAATGGTCGATCGATCGAGCTTTGGCGCCTCTCACCGCCGCTAACGTGGGGTCGGCACAGCGAAGTTGGCACCACTCCTGCGTTCATCCCGCCGACTCATGTCTCGTAAGTGTATAACCGTTCCACCGTAACATTGAGGCTGAATCAATCACATGATGCAGTTGTAATTAAGTGTGTAATCGCACAAATTTGCGAATACTCCGAGGAGTCTCGTTCGGCCAGGCCATGCGGGTTCAGGCGGGATGACATATGGTAGCTACCAGCCGTCTGGCGAGGACTCGGTTGCTCCCGCTGGTAGCTGGCGGTCGGGCTTCTGGATCAGCGGCCGCCATCACGAGTGGAACTAGGGTTTTCCGCCATGACCCATTCGAAATACCGAAATCTGCCCCTCCGATATTCTCTGCTTGTGGCTAGGGCTGCTTGCTCATCCTCACAGGAGGCCTGTGGCGCACATGTTTACCCTTGTCATCGGACCAACATTTGCTGAAGTAACCAAAGCTTTGCCTCCGCATGCGCCCGAGCCGAGCCGTGGTCCTTCGCTTGCCGCAGGTCCTCCCCGTCATCTTAGGTGTCATATGTCGACGTCATGACCCGCTCTCCCGTCGGAGGGAACGGAGTGCGCCATCCAGCGTGAGGGGTACTTGTACGGCTTGTGAAGCATCGGGTTGGGTCAATTAGGAATTTCTCCCCGCTCATCCATCGCGATGCGAGGCTCAGTTCTTCTGTTTGTGGCCTGTGCTCTCGTCCCATCTGCGCTCTCTGCAAGCCTGCCGTATACGCCAGCGGGCGGACTGTTAACGAATTCATCCCCTCCTGTGTATCAGCCACTGAGCGACTTTGACTATCAATCTCTGGTGAGTATTGATTACCCCTATGAGTACAGACCGCTTAGCAATACGTAGAATCTCGCACTCAATCAAGAACTTATTGAGTTGGACTTATTCCACCATGGTCTTGCTCGATTCTCTGTGCAAGAATTCGAAGACGCCAACATCACAGCGGCCGACCGATATCTGATCGAGTTCATGGCTGATCAGGAGGTGGGGCATGCGACGCTGATCTCCAACATGCTCGGGCGTAAGTGTTGCTGCACCGGGACCTTCACGGAAACAGGGCGCTCACCTTGCATCGGCAGCAAACAACGCGTCCAAGTCATGCAACTACTCGTATCCATTCCAAACGGTCCACGAATTTATTCAGTTCAATGAGTTTGGGAGTCTGCCCTTACTAAATTACCTCGTCGCTTTCTAAATTAGTAATAGGTTACCCGCTTCGGCGAGGCCGGCACGTACGGATTCCTTGAGCATCTGGACTCGCGCGCCTCAGCGCAGCTTGTACTGGAGGCCATCACTACCGAGGCACGCCAGGAGATGATATTCAGGCAGTTTCAGGGATTGTTCGCAATGCCAGTGCGTTTTCACCATCTTCCTTGCTAGTTGAAGGTATGTTAACATGTGATCTTGCAGTTCTGGTTTACGACTGCCATCACACAAAGCATGCAGTGGACATTGATGGCTCCGTACATTATATCATGTCCTGCAGAGAATGCCCGCATAGAATGGCAAAATTTTCCTGCGCTGAATATCACAGTAAGTCTGCACAATCCATATTCTACGTGGGCTAATATTTACGTACGCAGAACACTCCGAACATCACAGAATTGACCAACGCCTCGTTCCCTGCCATCACGCAGAATCACACCGCATTCACTAGTCCTGGGCAAAATATCTCTCTTTCGTGGGAATCTCCCGGGAAGTCCGTAGGACCAAACAACTCGTACACCACTAATACCACCGCGGGCGAGCCGAAGGTGGGTCGTCTCTTCTCTCGCTTCTATCTCCGTACATTGCTCTTCGCAATGCCTATCTCGACTCGCACTCCACTACTCCACAAACGTCTGTTTGCGTGTGAAGAACGCTAGTACTGATCTCTCTGCTCTCATGCACAGTTCGCGGCCTGGATCTCCCAGCTCAACACGACGTACACGCCACTGACGAATGTCAGTGGACACACCGCTTACACGACACAGCCTGGTGGTGAAATCTATGGCAACAACACCTTCTCGACTATCAATGGCACGATGTACGTGCTCGTGTGGCTCCGTTTTCGCTTTTCCGAATACTCACCCGTTTTGCGATAGCTTTGTCGTGATCACGGATTCGGACCCATACGTTACGCCGGCCAATTTGAGCTTCATTAATCAGCATGTCGTTGCTGGCCCTGCTTATTACTTTGCGGGTTGAAATGGGTGATTGTTCTCCAGCGTGAAGGAAGCACACGACTACTGTAGCATAGCACCACCAGCACTTTTCTTACAGTCTTGCATTGTTGTATTTCACTCCACCCTATAAAAACTTACTCTTCCCATCATCCTCCAACAATGAGAATAGCTACGCAGTCAGCCGATCCAACCCTAACTTAGGTTGTCTAATTTAAGTAGAGCCAATCCGCTTCGCTTGAGATCGGACCAACAATAGTGAGCGCTTACACGTCCTTACATGAGCCACTCTCCAGTTCACCTCGTTCCCCAAATTGTGGCTGCTGCCGACTCGGACTCTCACTCATCACCATGAAACGCGGCGCAGAAAGACAACTCACGAAGGACGATGCAGATGAAAACGACGACATTGAGGTCAGCCCACTGTTCGTTGCCCTTTTGACCGTCTAACACGAGAATTGGTCTCAGGAGGTCGAAGGTGCTCAAGGATTCAGGAAGGCGGACGATGCTGAATTGGCGAGGAGACCGTACGTGTCATTGATTGTCAAACGAGGCGACTACTTACGAGACTCTGTAGGATGAGAGGCTTGCCCAAGCGTTCGTTAGCGAGCGCCGCCGCAAATGCCCCGGTACCACCACCTGTTGAACGCCCTGTGCAGCCTGCGCCCTCACCCGAGGTGTGTATTGCAGTCACTCATAGGTGTGCTGTTATGCTGAGAACCTGTAGACACCAGGCGTTCCCAAATTTTCTGGCTTTAGTGGCTTCGGCGCGCCTTCCTCCAGCGCGACGCCATTCGCCTTCACCGCGCCCTCAGTCCCAAAATCAACGGCCGCCCCGACCACTTCCGCAAGCAATGGCTTCTCATTGTTCAACCCCTCTTCTTCGTCAGGCTCCGGGCTGTTCAGCTCTCCCTCGTCCACAACCTCTAACGGGGTCTCAGTAGCGCCTACGGCCTCGGCCGCCACGAAAACATTCGCATCATTCTTGGGCCCGTCATCCTCTGGGAGCTCTACCAACTTAAGTACCCAGGTGATGCCGTCGCCGACCGCCAACACGGAAGCGAATACGACTGATGAAGCAACACAAGCGGAGGTTACCTACCTTGTTGCTCTCCGTGGGCTCAACGAATCCCTGCTTTCGGCCATATCAAAGGCGATTGAAGCAGATCCTTTCGTCGATGTCGCTGGGATTTTGGAAAAGTATAAAACACTGCGCGTGGGTGCGAAAACCACATACGATGAGAAGTTGAAAGAGCTGCGTCCCTCCGGTGGCGCGAGCACGGCACTTAGCGCAATTGGACCGTCAACAAGCTCTAATGCAGTGACCTTGTCGTCGTCGTCGTCATCGTCCAGCTCTCAGGCAGCGGTGCCGTCATCTTCATTTGCTATGCCTACAGCCCCGTCCGGCTTTGCGGGCTTCAAGCCACTCGCGACCTCCAGTGCTCCGTCCTCTTCTGCAACAGACAACGCCAAATCAAAAGTCTCAACAACGTCAGGCGGTTTCATATTTTCCGCTTCAAATACCGGCGCAACGGCTGGTGCATCAGCAGCGCCTAAGTCCGCGTTTGCATCGAGCCCGTCGTTCGGCTCGTCGTCTACCTCGTCCTCCTTCTCATTTAGCTCATCGAGCTCGTCGGAGAGCAAACCATCAGAGTCACCGTTCGAATTCGGGAAAACTGACACCACTAAGCCCTCAGATCCTTCGAAGTTTTCATTCCCCAGTTCCTCATCGTCACCATCACCTTCCAGTTTCTTTGGCAAGCCCGCGGCCACGGAGAAGGAGCAAGAGAAGGCCGGCGGCTCAGCCTTTGCCTTCAGCAGCACACCCTCCTCCGGCGCGAGTCTCTTCGGAAGCACCCCATCGTTCGGTACCCCAGAGAAGCCCTCATCTTCCGGGCTTTCCTTTGGAACAGCGTCTCCCGGCAAGTCGAATCCATTTGGCGGCTTCGGCAGCGGGAGCAAGAGCGGGAGTATAGGCAATCCGGTGGGGTTCGGCTTCGCCACCTCGAAAACATCTGACTCAGAGGAGGGAACCTCGAGCAAGTCTGCCGGTTTCTCGTTCGCTGCCCCGTCCAAAGCAGAGACAAGCTTGGTGCCGGTGAAAGCTTCGGAATCGAGCGAAAGCACGTCCGACCAAGCTCCTGAGGACGAGGCGCAGCCTCCCCTCATAGCTACATCTGTGCATGACCAGGCAGGAGAGGGAGAGGAGAACGAGGAGACGATGCACGAGATCCGTAGCAAGGCGTTCAAGATGGTCAGGAATGAGGGCAAGAGCGAATGGAAGGACCTGGGTGTAGGTGAGCTGGCTGCCCTAAAATGGTGATTCTTGCAGACATATTGAGCATGTGCTTTAACGTAGGCATGCTTCGCCTCAAGAAGCACAAGGAGACAGACTCTCGACGCATGCTCCTCAGAAATAGCAGCACAGGCAAGATTACGGTTGTAAGTGCGCACTCATTGCCGTCGTTCACAGCCTGACCCATCGTTGTCAGAATTTCCTGCTCTATCATGGAATGAACGTCACAGTTGCCAAGAACGTAGTTTCGTTCATTGGCCACACTGAGGGCACGTCGACGCCATACAGGATCAAGACAAAGACGGAGGAACAAGCGAAGGACCTCAAGTCTGCCCTTGACCACGAGATTGAGTTCGTCCACGGCAAATCCGAGCCATGATATGTTCTGCTATCGTCACATGTATTTTGCTATGCACATGGACCAGCAGTCAGTATGAACCGTATGTACGCTAATAAATACTTGATCCCTCTGCCATCGTACACGTTGCATCCGAAAGATTGAAAAGCAGCAAGAGCTGCGGCTACTTGCCAAAGTGACTTTGCGCGTTGTGCCATGTCGAATAGTGCACGAATGCTTCGCTCAGGAGCATTTCGATATCGTGATCCGTCCACCCTTGCGTCGGAAGGGACTGCAGGAACATAATAATGCCCTGTACATTCCGCGATTAGTCCGCAATACAGTCAAAATGTAACCAGAACATGCCTGGAAATCCATCTCGCGCAATTTCTTGCTCCATTTGACGAGAAATGCGGAGCACACGTAAAGGTGAAACTGAGAAAATGCATCTGTTCCTTCGGCCTGACAGTGCAGAGTATCAGCATCTTGTCGCTCCATCATGATGAGCCGCACTCACCAAGTAAGTATCCCACATGCGAATGGTATTTTGGACGCTGATTTCACGCATCAACAGACAATTCATCCACCGGAACGCAAATTGCATAAATTCGACGTTCTCTGCCTCGAGATGCGCCGCCAGTGGTGCTGCACAGACTCGGTATGAGTCCCAAATCCGGACAAACGTGATGCGCAGTGTCATCGCACCATCAATACGAGCCACAAGCTCAGCCATGCGCTTGACGCTTCGGTGAATGCCTGGCTGCGACGCAATGTAATTGTCTTGAATACCATCTAGGAGACGTGAGAGGCACCAGAACGTGTCCGCCTCGATAGCATTCAAGATGTTCGGTGGCAGCAGGCCTGGATCAAACTCCTCCGGGTCCGAATCTGCTCGCAGCGCACATGAGACATCGAAGATACAAACACATCGGCGGCATACCAATATATGCTGACAGGAAGACCTGAAAGAACGGCGTTGCAAGGTCGTTTATGCCTTGCACGTAGCCGCTTGCGGGATGTCGCAAAGCCCATACGTAGAGAATCCGTTCCAAACTCTGCGTGTCATTCTCAGCGCAGAAGTGAATGCATGAAATATGGCTTATACTCTTTGGGTCGCTGCTTGCATCCAGAGTCGTACACCAGGCCTCGTGCGCGGTACATCTATCTCAATTTGGTGCCAGATTTGCTGATCAAGCCCCTCCCGATTGCGCGCGAAGGTCCGCTCTACGAGGTCTATGTATTCTTGCCGCTTTCGAGCGAGCGTAGAGACTCGGAGATGTGCAGGTAACGGCAGGTATCCCTGGACGATGATCAGAGTTGATGGAAGCATCCACGTAATGAAAACATACAAGTAGCAGGGGCCATGCTATTGGGCGTAACTCGTTGGGCACGCCGTTCCATGCCAATTTCCGTAGCTGCGCCATGCTCACATCTTCAGAAGCAACGCAGTCAATGAATTTCTGTCGCCTATTCGTCCGTATAGATCGTTCTCGATCCAATTTCGCCGTGCGCGCAGTGGAAGCTTGGGCGTTATCTGTCGAAAGCCCTTTCGACGGTGGGAGACGGCGAATGAGGTGTAGTGGATCTGGCTGCGGATGAGACGTCGACGCAGACACGCAGATATGCTCTAAGTATACCGTTAACGATCTCTTCAACATCATCTCTGACGGAGCCCTTGTCTCGCCTGGGTTTAGCGTGTGGCGCAGCACCTGGCTGTCCGACTTCAGGTTCGAGGTCACCAACAACCATATCACCGTCGACATCGTCATACGCGCCTCCGACTGCCCTCTCTGGCTCGCGGCCATCGATACTCGCACGCTGATCAGTGGACGTTCTGACAATAGTCCAGCCGTTCTTGGGAAGCTGGACTTCCTGCCTGCTCGGATATGAGCTTGGGCTGGGATGACTAACGTGGGTATAGGAGAATGCGAGTGTCGAGGACGATGTGTTCAGCTTGGGTCTGGGTACAGGTTTCGGAGCAGTGCCGGACGAGGATCCTCCCTGCTTGCTAGCAGACTGGTGCCAGCTCGATGCATTAGGTGATTCAGAATCAGAGGCACTGTCCCAGGCATCATCTTCAGCCCAGTCCGGAGTCACGTATGAAGAAAAGCGATGAGAAGGGTTGAGGCCGATGTGAGGGCGGGCAGGAGGAGGACGAGCGGCCATCGTAGTCCGTCGGTGTACAGCAGTGAGCAGCCGAGCGCGCAGACGCCGAATTTCGATCGAGTGCAGCTGATATATCCCACCCAATCAACGCGGATAGAATAGTCTTTTCTCATGTAGAACAAATGGCCCAGAATTACAACAAGCAGACTAGGGAAACACAGCTGTACGCTACAACTTAGGTGCAATGTTCTTACTGTAGGCTGCAGGAAAATAATACAGGTTGACGAGACCCGTGCATGACCGTCTTCACTGCGTTGCCTTGTAAAAATCCTCTTCAGACCAGCCGTAGTACCTCTTGAGCTTCTTGCTAAACTCCTTCAGCATGACTGGGTGCAATGTGGGATCAGGATGAGCTGCAGGAGTGAGATCAGTACGCCGCGTCCCATCACGAAGGAGGCGTACGCACGTTTATGGAACGTGATGGGCTTTCAGAAAGAGCGTGAGCAACTCCCCATGTCAAGCGCGACGGCAAGGGGCGGCGTACCTTATCGCGCCGGTCAGGGGGATCAAACCTAACACTAGACCCAGCAGTACTTGGGTCGTAAGAAAAGCCCATCTCCCGCATGACCTGGGAACCAATAGTCAGCTTGCCGCGAACGTATCTAGAAGCCTGCTCTACCTTCAGGAAGTTCTCCCACTTCATGGGCGCAAGACCTTTCTTCTCGTCCTCAGACGTCTGCAGCAGCTGATGCATATATGTCGCCGTCTTCTTGGACAACTTCGAGAAGTAGCTGAATTTGCTGCCGTTCTTCCCCTCCTCCTCCTCGGCTGTCTTATCCTTCTTGAAGCGACTAAAGAAACCCTTCTTCTCCGGAATAAGCTCGAGGCTGTTAGACTCCGGTCGGGATTTGACCTTCTCCTTTAGCTTCGTGACGAGACCCTCCGTTCGCATGTATTTATGGGCGGACTGGGCGGACTGTGGCAGCGGTAGAGACGTCGTCGACAGGTGTGGTAGAGTCGTGGCCGAGCTGTTGATGCTGGTGTTGATAGACGGATTATGCAAGGGATTCTGAGTCGGCCTGGGAGTAGTCTTCTTTTTTCCGGGCGAAGCGGGCGCGCCATGACTGGTAGAGATGGTGGAGGCGGTCTTCGGCGTACTAGGGGTAATAGGCCTGGTCGGCAGTGACACCGTGGGGGATTGAGGTGCCGGCTGCTCAGCCAATGTCTCCTGGGTGCTTGCCGCAGTGGCAGGCCTTTTCTTCTTCCTGGGCTTCTTCTTCTTCTTTTTGGCGGTAGATGTAGATGCGTCATCCTCATCCACCACATCCTCAATAGTCGTCTTGCGACTATGTGCTTGTGCTGCAACGTAACGAGTGAGCGAGTAATCAGTCACGGCCAAGACACAATCTCACCGATATCTGAAGTCGGTGTTGAGGCGGGCTTCTGAGCGCCTTGAGCCGGTGATGAGGCCGTCTTCTTTGAAGGCGCCGCCGACGACTTTCCAGAAGCGTAGGGCCTCCGAGGCTCCGTACGGTCCGTGGTCCTCAGGGTGGGATTCGAGGAGAACATACGCCCTGAGTAAGGGTCGGTAAGCACCTCAGAAATGTACGCGGCTCACTTCACGAACCTCGCAGAGATCCTAACAGCTTCAAAAACGGGTTGCCCTTGCGATCTTCCGTGAGTTCGTCGAACTCCAGCGCCGCGCTCTTGGGATCGAAGAAGTCGGGGGTGGCCATTGCTGCGTCCATGGCCTCCCGGAGCATGTCGCGTAGGGCATCTTCGTCGTCTGTATCGTATCCGCTCTCGGACTCAGTCTTGTGGTCATCATCGTCGCTGTAATCATCGTAATCGCCTTCATCGTCGGACTCATCCTCATCCGAGGAGTCAGAGACAGTCTGCAGCGATGGCATGGACGCATCACTTTCACCATCCCCGTTGGTGATGGCGAGACGAGGCGGATTTTTACCACTGGCCTTGCCTTTGCTCTTGACTGGCAGTAGGCCGGGCATGTCGTCGTCGTCTGACTCGTCGCCGCTACCGCGCCTTTTGCTTCCGGCTACATAGAACGCATGCCACTGAGGTGCCATTTGTTTTACGTCCTCCAGCTGCCACAAGGAATCGATGTCCTTGCCGCAGACTTCTTTGTAACTCTAATTGACACACGGACAATCAACGGCGGGATTCGTCCGACATGGCGGATGATGACGAGCGCTGCAACCGAGCACAACTCACCAGATTGACAAACTTCCACATATTATCGAGGACGTACGCAAACTTGGTCTTTTCGAGCGGGTAGATAGTGTCCTTGAAGTTTGCGTACATCTTCGATGCCTTCTCGGAGAAGATCTGCGCATCAACCCAATCCTCGTATTCTTCCGGCATCTCACGGGGTTGCTTTTTCCACGCATCGCCTTCAGCGCCGAGCAGCGGGCTTTCTAAGTACTCCTGGAGCTGTACTATGACCTATCGTCGAGTGCCGACTAGGTGAGTGATCGGCCAAAGACGCCTCTCTGACGCCGCTGGCGGAAGATTTTTGGGATACCCACCGACAAATCGCCAACAGCGTCCCAAACTGCTTGCGGGAAGCGCTTTGCCTCACGAGGGGATTCTTCGATGGCTTCATGGAGAATCTGAAACAATATCTGTCTTGGCAGTGGTGACTGCGGTAGACAGAGCTCCACAATGATGGAGTCGATGAAAGACTTGTGCATATCTTTCAGGTAGGCCCAATCAAAAACATATTCCAGTTCGCCCGTTTCGCTATCTTCGAATCTCTTAAAGTATTGGGAGTAGTGTGCTGATTCGACATGATGAATATAACTGCTTTGGGACGGTGGGAACTAAAAAGAAGACTGCTTACGGGCCGTGGTAGCAAGAAGCGCAAACTTTGATTGGCCAGCCTGGGCAACAATATTCACAATATCGTAGAGGACGAGATATTTGGCTCGTATGTTGGCATTCTTCCCGAGATATGTCTTGACGGTGGTATCCTGGACTCCGGCCTCAGATAGCTCGCGAAGTGTGTCCCCGACAAGCCTCCAAGCTGATGCCAGCATATATGCATTGTGTATTCTACAAGATCAAACAAATTACGTGGATTCAGTATCTGAGAAACACCCTCGATAGAGAATACACGTTATACCTAGCGGCAACGATAGATGCAACATAACTCGCATTGCGGAGGAGGTCAGATACACTCTTGCTTGGAGTTTGGGGCGTACGAGCTTCTACCTCCGCCTTGATCTTGTTGTAGAAAAGATCCGGATCCTGCAGGTCATTTATCTCATCCAAATTCGCTGGGTATCACAGACGACAATGTTAACCGCGATTTAGAAGCAGTGTAACACGTTCAGCACACCGGCAAGTTGAGAATCTGCAATGTTGATACATCTCTCGAGACGAAAAGGTGTTCCGATAGCCGTCTTGGAGCGTTCAATAAGATCCTCTATTGTTTAAACGGTTGGCACATTTGTAAGTGGCAGGGAGTAGTTTCTGTGCGGCCAGGCGTACCGGACAAGAGATCAAGCTTCTCCCTGCCGCTCATCCTCCCCATCGCCATGAGTTCTCCAGTTCCTCGCGCCCCATATTTGCCGTTCCGCAAAACGAGGGCACGAGCAGTGAGCGGCTTGTTGCCGTTCTCGTCTCGTCTGCTCAGGTTTTTCGCGAAAACCTCTCGAGGCCCCACGGGCACGAGATCGCGTGAAGTCGACAACGCAGGTTTGCCTTTCGCTGGCGGCATACTAGGATACAGCCAGAACTAAGAACAGGATGGGATTGAAGACAGACAAATAATCTAATCCCTCGCAACAATGGAGGTCTATATCGGAATGCGAAGCGTTGCTAATCACGTGCGTCGCGTTTCATTATGCTGCGTCGCGTTTGATCGGGTGCAATCAGTATTCCTTCCATCATCACTATAGATACAGCCTGAGCTTGCGCCTTACCATACTCTTTTATCCGGACCTCGTCTGCAGTCTCATAACGAGCCATGCCATTCATCGCTGCTACAGAATTGCCCCAACCTACGAGATACAAATATGCGGTTCGGTGCCATCAAGCAGGCGGATGAAACCCCACACCAACGCGATGATCCGTGACATCGGTGGCTGTGACCAGCGCGGTGATACAAAAGCCTGATGACTGACGTTGGTCGCCCTTTGGTCGCCCCCCACGGCCATCGACGACTCTCGACGACGTTCGCCTTCTCCCCTCTGCAGGGCAGAGCCTTAATTATCTTTTCTTCAGGACTCTCCTGGTGTAGTCGGCCTTGATGGCTGCATTTAACGTCTCGCGTAGGTCTCCCAACTATTGGATATCACCAAGACGTTTTGCTGACCTCGAATTGCGCCCTGCAGTCGATGACAGTTCGCCCCTTATATCGTACTCACCTCCTAATGTTTGGCTTGACACTCCGGCTAACGACACTCTCACGAAATTCTACTCGGCTGGCTCTCTGCATACGACTGCTGTCGATGGCGCTGCTGCTCACTTCTCGTTCAATGGCACGGGCGTCTGGCTTTACGGCGGTTTGAGGCCCGACTATGGCTTCTATACCTTTTTGGTCGATGGTGTGCAGGTACTGCAAGGTGATGCACGCGCAGCGGACCCGGAGCTCGGGCATATCTTAGCAGGGATCTCGGGGCTGCCGATGGGAGAGCATACAGTGCAGCTGAAGAATGCCGGTAATGGACCCATCGATCTGGATACAATGGTCTTCGAGACGACTGTGGGCGCCAGTGGGTATGTCCAGTTTCTTCTCTTCGCGGACGGCGGCGTGTTACACGAGTATCTGCGCAAATCTTGTTGCGAAGGCTGGTCTGGTTCCACCCCGTGGTGGCGTCCAAGGATTCTCGTATCGCATGTATCTACTGTAAATGTCGAATTGAGCCAGTGATATGCGACTACGTGTTCGTGGATTGCTGCGAGTGTGAATCGGCTCGCTCTACGCCTGTCGCCGTCCGCGGGGCATCCGATCTAGGATTGCTGACCTGGTCTTAGCGACTCAATGATCAGCTCCACTATTGACGATATGAACTCAACCTTCACATATGGACCCAATATTTCAGACTGGGCGCTTGATTCATACTCCAGCTTCTTCAACAACTCTCTCCAGTAAGTCCATAGTCTAATCATACTGAGCTAACGCCACAACTCGTTAATATCAGCTATTCGCGTACACAAGGCGCCCAGGCATCGCTCTCGTTCTCCGGCGATGCCATTGCTGTATTTGGCACCGTGTCGCCTCAGCACGCCAACTACACAATCACTGTGGATGGCCATACCTCGCAAGAATTCGACGCCAGCAGCAGTGTCCAAGATTTCCATTCTCAGGTATATATTTAGCAATTTTCATAGTGTGTGGCACGACTAAATACGAATCGATAGACTTTACTGGTGTGTAGTCCGTGACATCATCGCTCGAGTTCAATCCCTGAATGAGACACCAGTTCTTCGCGCAGAACCTCGGCACGAAGGAACACAGTCTGGTGATCACTGGCAATCCAGGAAAGGACACTGGAAAGTATGTTGATGTCGACTTCGTGCGTGTGTATGGCTCTTCTAGCGACTCCACGGTTCCTGGTCCGACGACCAGTGGCCAGTCGAGCGGCACCAGCTCCACCTCTGATCCGAGCAGCACCCTCAGTATCAGTGCCACTTCTACGGGTATGCCATTGAACGTGGTTAACAGCAAGAACAATAGCCAGTAAGCAGTTCCCCTTCGCGTTGAACCTTCGTTAATTGTAGGTGGCAGTAGTGCTGCTACAGATAGCGCATCTCGGCTCTCCACCGGTGCAATTGCCGGAATTGTCATCGGGAGCCTGCTTGGTCTTCTTGCGCTCCTGCTCCTCCTGTTCTTCCTCCTCCGATGCAGGCGTGGCCGGCCCCAGACCCTCGCTATCTCCCGCCCTATCATGCCAACTGACCTCACGCCCGATCTCCCCATACAATACGACCCCGACCTCGAAGCTGCTTATGGATACGAGCGAACGCCGAACTCCACCGAGAGGCAAATACACATGCGGCAGGCCGAGGCGCAGGTCTACGCGGAACTCGACGCAATGGGGAAGCGCGTTACAACTGCGACGCACGTGACGCGCTGGTCGCGGGGGTCGTATGACTCATCGTCCACATTGGAGGTCCACGAACCGTATATGCCCAAGTGGAAGACCGCGGGGCTGGTGGCACCGCCCGACTGGGCCCCTCCCCGTCCCCCTCCCCCTCAACGAGACACGGATAGCACCCACACCCGGAACCCGTCAGACACATCGACTGTAGTGAACGAAGAGGTGAGGCAGGGGGTGTCGGAAGTGGTGCTGCGTCCTACGCGTGTATCAGACGCCCCGAAGGTGAGGGATGTGCAATGCCCAATTGGATTGCAGTACTGATGGCTGTATGCTTAGACTGCGCCTGTGCGTCCGGGCAGACCTACCTTGGGGTTCAGTGTGATGCAGTACTACTTCGAGCCGCGGCCTTTGGTATAGTTCTAACAAGCTTCTATTTACATTTGTACTCTTGATGCTTTGAACGTCGTTGAACCTCACCGTGCGAGTGATTCCTGCCATTGAAGGCAGATTGGAACGATAAGCCACCATCCTCTGCACAAATTTGGCCATAGCATTCATCGAGGAGCTTTGACTGTGATCCCGACTGTCATACCTGAAATATACCCGACGGCTACAGTGGTGGCAGCGGCAGTGTACATTACGACAGTTTGACACTCCTATGATTTGATGCTCTTGACATGCCAGATGCAGCAGCTATCAGCCAAATACAAGCTCGATTGTGGTCTATATTCGCGCGCTATCCAAAAAAGATGTCCAGACATCCTGCCGCGATGACAACCGTCACCTGTTCGTTCATTGAAACGATGAGATAGTTTCGGAGGCTTCGCAGATACACCCTCAGCCCGAGTGGCTCTACGTTAAAACTGAGCCTTTTGTCGATTGCTTGCATGCTCGCTATGCTGTACTTATACAATTGTCCAATTGTTTGCATGGCCTGATCAAAGTGCGGGTGTGACATGATATGACGATCTCGATCTGTGGCCGTTGTTGTCTTCGCGACGGTAACGTGGTGACATGCTCTCGGTCACAGTCTATATGAACGCCGGGGCTATATGCTGATGGTTCCCTTACAGCTGTGTGCATTGCGCTTTCCCTTCCCCTTTCCCTCCTTCCACCTTTCTTCTCGTTGGTCGAGCTGAGCTCGCTGGAACCACTGGTTCTTGACTCGTTCTTCCGCTCGCTCGAAGCAGGCCTACCTGTCCTCTACAGTTCCTTCAAGTCAAGAGAACAGTCTTCCGCATTTCCTCTTCCTCGCCCTCTTCCACGGCCATCAGTATTCTCTCAACCAACAGACGGGCACCATGGGCAACTTAATCTGGCACGAGTGGTCTCGCTATGTCACCCTTACCGCCAGTGTTTGTAAGTGCCACAATTGGCCACTTGCATGGGCGACTAACCATTTATGCATACAAGATGTTATCTGGGCGAGCTTCTGGGGCTTTTGGTTCCGCAAATTCTTCTGGGACTTCATCGGCGGCACTTTGCGCGACCCTGGAGGACTCCAGTGCGTGCTACACATGGTTGCAATATGTCAGCTCCCTTACCGTTTGACAGACCCGCCAACAATGTTTCATTCTTCATTGATATAATTGTGAAGGCGCCGATCATCCAGATTCTAGCCATGGCCTTTGGGATGATGATGGTCGCTCTCGAATATCCTGCGCCATTTTTGAAGGGAACCGCCATCCAAAGAAGCTTCGTCGTCCGGATTGTCGGATTGATATTGCAGGCATTTATAGCAGTATTATTCTATCAGGTGTGTTCTATATAATTTGTATGAGCTAATATCAATTGCTGAGGGTGATTGCACGATAGGGCACAAATGCGGCAATGTATTCTCTCATCGCCGCGGTGGGGTACACTCGTGCCATGATGCTCGGAGAGACGTTGGAAGAGGCGAAGAACAATAAAGGAAGAGGCGGACATGCCTAGCACGACTACTTCTCAGAGGACAGGCTTCCCGCACGCCGGGCTGGTTCAGCTATCACAGATCACATTATTCTTTCATTACGTTCTTTTCGTCGCTCTTTTCACATGTTCATCTAGCGAAAGGTGCGGCTGTCTCGGCTTGTAACTCGGAATTCGCTAGCTTCTCTGTCCGGTGCATTTGCCCTCTCGCCGTTATCATTCTCGTTCAGCGAACGTTTGTCCTTAGAAGTGTCTTTCACCATTGCGCCGCTGTTGTATCTTCTCGTTGTACCGTGTAGTCGAATCAATGTCGACCTGTGGCCGATTGGAACGGCCGATTGCAGTTCGGAAAGCGGTCAAATGCTGTATGTAGAAAAGACGTTGTGGAGTATGTCGAACCGGCCACATCAGAAATTGACCCTGGCAGAATACCCTGAGCGCTCAAAGTCGGAGCTGCTACTCGGTATACAAACGCGTCTACGTGATAATGGTGACCTCACCGATTGCTCGGCACTGGCCAATTGGCGTTCTGAGCATCTTCCAATCGGGACGATCAGGCTATCCTCGTTCTGCCTGCCGTACGCTTTCCCGATCTGTCCCAGCCGCAACAAGATACCGACTCCCACTTGCTGCACTTGCCTGGGTAAGGCTATCTGGCAGTGGCATCCGCACTTTCTCCACCTCTTCGGACTCTACTGCAATGCCTCAGACTCATTTCGAAATCATCTCCTGCTTGCCGGACAGGTTCGATAAGGCCCGTGAATCGGGAGATCTACTCTTCTTCCCGTCGACAGTGCACAAACACTCCGAGTTTGGTGTGGAGGTTGGTGCTCCGCCAGTCCGCTCCACTTTCTGATATCCAGGGGAGGTTATTTCCGTGTAGCTCGAAATACGATTGTGTCCTGCTTTGCAGAAGAAGCCTCAACTGCCCGCGCCGCACTTCGATACCGCGGTCCAATTGCAGCCTGAGAAGCCTGACCCGTTCGCTCCTCCGTATGTCCCGAATTTATACCTGGGGGAGCTGCGGGATGAACCGGAAGACGCCGAATATATCATCTTGGTTCGTGGTATCATGAACATCCGGCAGGGAAGGCTGACAAATGGAATGCCGTTGGCAGCTTAACAAATATTCCGTGGTCCCCAACCATTTTCTTCTGGTCACGAAGGGTACGAACATGATGCATCGGTATAACCTGATACGCTGAAGGAGTTATACCGGCACAGACTACCAGTCTCAGACATCACCGCTACGCCCCGGAGACCTGGTGCAAACGTACAAGCTACTCATCGCTGCGCAAAGGACGGGTAGACGCTTCTTCGCATTTTATAATTGTCCGCAGGTCTCCCGCACATCTAGGCTCTGACGCTGACGCGCGTATGTCCCTAGGCGGCAATCTTAGTGGCGCCAGCCAGCCACATAAACATGTCCAGTTGATTCCCCTGGAGGACGATGGCCCTCCTGTTGAGAAACTCGCACGAGCCACGAAGGTGGATTACCCAGGTGCGTCTTTCGCGACACCGGCGGAAGTTATGATAAACTGTCGATGCAGACCGACCGTTCGCCCTGAACGAGCTGTCATACGCTAATCACGTCCGTCGATTTCCTCCCAACCTCGCCTCGGCTACCAACGAAGCACTCGAGAGCGCGCTTGCGGATGCGTTCCTCGCATTACTGGATCTGGTTATCTCGACCGTGCGCCGAGACCCGGATTATCCCCCCGGGACGCCTTCCTTTAACGTCGTGCTCACCCTGGAGCATATGCATCTTATCCCGAGGAAGAAAGATAACCACACGCTGAGCGAGACCGGCGAGCCGCTCAGTGTAAACGCCCTGGGCTTCGCTGGTATGCTGCTTGTCAAAAGCGAGCAAGAACTTGAGGCTGTTAAGTCCGAAGGCGTCGGGAATATTCTGCGCGATGTGGGGCTGGAAAGCGTGCACGAATTGCTGCTGAATGAAGACGCAGAGGGTGAAGGGGCAGGCACCGAGCGGGTGCAATCAGACCTATAATAAAGACGAGACCGATGTGCTTCGACCAATGTCAGCGATGAACACCATCTGTCTAGTAAACAATGCGAGCATACGGAGAATAATGTTTATGCCGTGAGAGGCCTATGCCAGTGCGTAGAGTGCATTAGTGCAGATAGGACTGTGGTCACAGAGCACCTGCTCTGTAGCCTGAGCTTAAGGCTGATAAAGCCTGGGAGGTTCTGCCCGTTGAAGTGTTTCGTCAGGGATCGGCACTGACGATGGATATTGCTGACGTTTGCAATCCGGATCGGAAGTAATATGCATATATGGGAATGTGAAGCATGAAAACCAGCATAAATGCATGTTTCTGAACATACTGTGGCGCAGCAGCAGCAGCAATGCCAAAGACACAAGAGCTCAGAAGCATGACTTCTATCCCACACTATTTAAGCTTACTGAGCACATGCGCTAACATATTCTGATTCACAGCTTGTTTTGAGCGCACGGCGTTTTGTCAATCTGTCTGAAGCACAAGCCCGGATCTGACCCGGAGATGCGTACGTGCATACGTCTGAACTTCGACGCAATGTGTTCCATATAGAGATAGATGAGCGACCCTTGAAGGAGGTATCCCCAACAGTGATCGCGCGTTTGCGTCAGTCATTACGCGTCACGCCGAATATGGAACACAACAACCCGCGCTACCAGCAGGATGATCAAGACACACGACGTGGCTGGGATCCTAGCTCGGGCGAACTTTGGCGAAAAAGCCTTCGGGGCGACGATACGGCTGCCGAAGCTTCATTGGCCGAGGCAACTAGAGAAGATTTCTTATCAGGTATTCGGAGGATTACCGCATGCGTGTTGTTTAGGAGTGGAGCTCGGCCAGTGTATATGTCCTGAATGCAGTAGTAGTCTTGGAGTTGTGAAGCTTCGAAGCGAGAAAGGCACCGACATGAAGCATGGTAGTAGCTCGAGACCGCCAATACGCGCTGACATTGGCGGTGGAATGCCGCCACAGGTCGCAGCCGCATGAAGGTCTGTGGCGTGATGGACCGAGCTTGCAGGACGGCTATAAGACCGATCGCGAGGTCAGCGGAAATCTCCCACCACGTTCCCACATTGGCTTACATAATCGCAGCTGCCGCGCTCGTGATGGAGGGACTATGTGGAGACCTGCGCTACTACGACCTCAGTCCTCTTGCTCTCATGTCCTCCTCGTCCTGTTCCAGGTCGCCCTCGCCGTCCCCCGCGACGCCGGAGTCGATGGACAGTTTCGACTCTGCGCTTCACCGGGGCGATCTTTCTGCATGGTATTCCTCCCTTTCGCCGTCTCAATATCCCCCAGGAGACGAACCGCACAACCACCACACCGGGAAGCCCGATGCGCCTCAAATCCTCGAGCTGGAGGACCTGCTGCATGATGGAGCCTTTGACAGGTGCTTTTTTCCGCTTTTTTTCTACGCGTTATTGGATCAAACTTTGAACAAGTGTGTCTCGCAGCACGAACTTAGCATTGCCTGAGAGGAATGCTACGCTGGATACGTCAAAACTATCGCTACAACTGGGGTACAATCCGGCTAGCCTGGGTGCACATATCTCCTTCACGAAGCCAGTCCCACCACCACCCTCCCAGCCGCGGCCGGATCCCTCGCTCAATTCGCAACGTGTCGTCTTTCCTCCTAAGGAGACATGTTACAAGTATGTTCATATCCCCATTGGGTCGGCATCAGTCATTGACAACTCCCTAGCCTACCGATCATAATACCGAGCATACCCGAAGGAGGCACAAAGTCAAGGGTTGAGACGCAAGTCCGCTTGACCGTCGATTTGGCTCATGCTAGTGCCTCCACTGGGGAACCTCTCAAGTACGACAGGGTTGGTTCCTGGAAATGGCTAAGACTGCCTCGAGGTACTTCAACCAAGAGGAGGACTCGCAAGGAGGGCAAAGTCGGTGAGTCAGGCCCGTTTAGTCATCGGCGTAGTATTGAGCCAGCCGTCTGTCCATTAGACGCACCACTAGAAGATACACTGTATCTGACCGCTGAGGTGACGTGCTCATCCGCGCCACATACACGAGTGACCTGTTGCTCCAGCTGCCAGGCACGAGAGGTACGTTCGCCTTTCGCCATATGCCTGCGTCATTGTTGACCTCATTGTGCTAGGCAAAACGCGTCGCACGCAAAATAGCGGCACGAGTGAGGCCTGCTCGGTCCGACACCGAGTCGCAAGACGAGGCGCCGATGATCCCTGGTAGAGGTCGACATGAGGATACTTCGAACATTGTCCAATTCAATTGTCCAGAAGTCCTCGACTTTTCTGCAGGCTCAGCCATTCTCCCTCTGCGTATCACTTGCTACTGTCGACATCACCGTGAGAAGAATGGCTTCAACGTGCATTTCAAGATGCTCGATCACGCAGGGCGCACTGTTGGAATAGGGACGACAAGGCCGATCATGATCACGGACGACCACAAGACTACCGGGGCTAGCGCTCAGAAAGTAGCTCAAGCGGCACTCAATGGCGACGTTAGACTGAGTCCGGATTGGGTACTAGGCGCTGCCTGCGACTCCTCTGAGGCAGCCGTATCTGCGAAGCGCAAGAAGCCTCTCGTGTCTGATCGATCGGCGAAGCGCACGAAGCCATATGATCTTGCTCGTAGTACGGGACGCACCGTCCGAAGAGGCAGCGACGGTAGCCTGGATTCCCCGCCCAATGTAGCATCTGCGGTGGGGACGCGCTCGCCATCGCCTTTGAGCACCTTTGCATCGTCTCCTGTCTCCCCGTCTATGTCCTCTGCCCAAGTGCCGGCACCTTCCCAGCTTGGCAGCAGCGACATTCAATGCGACGGGCCTGATCCACTTACCTCTGTCTTCGACTTCTCTTCCCCTCTTTCTAGTCACTTGTCTACCTCTTCTGTGGATCCGGCTGTTGCGATGGCGCAACAGTTTGACCATGGTTCGATGTCGCTGCAGCAGTTCGCCGATGCGTTCCTCCCGAATTCGCCTTCGACATCCCCGTCTCAGATCCTCAACATTTCCTCCGGAACGCCGTCGTTCATGCTCTTCGGCCAGAATCCTCCGCTGCCGATGTCTAGCTTACCCGCGCCTCGAATCCACCGCCTCATCCCTGCTTCTGGGCCTACGTTTGGTGGCATCGAGGTGACAGTGCTTGGTGCGAACTTCCATCCCACTATGCAGTTAAATTGCACCTTTGGCGGCACACCATCGACGTCTACGCAAAGGTGGAGCGATAACACACTGGTGTGTATGTTACCACCGAGTGCTACCCCTGGTGCAGTGCCGGTGTGGTTCGATGGTCTTCAGAAAGAAGAAGAAGGATCTCTTCCATGCCTCTTTACCTACACTGACGAGACGGACAAAGCTTTGTGCGTCATTGTTGTTATTTTCTGGTGCATTTACTGATGTTGGATGATATGTTCGCGTCGCAGAATGGAGCTTGCCTTACAAGTCGTCGGGCTAAAGATGACGGGCAAGATCGAAGATGCGAGAAATGTTGCTATGCGCATTGTTGGCAACACCGATGGTGATGCGAATTCCGGGATGGGAACCAGCAACGCCATGCAACTTGCCAACGAAGTTGGACCTACTCCTGATTTCCGTCATCTCCTCCTCAGCCGCGCTGGAAGTGACGGAGATTTCGAGCGAGTCCTCATTGACTTCCTTTCCATTCTCGATGTCCCACTTGACAGTGCCGCCCTATCAGTGTCCTCATCGATCTCGCACTCGACCGCTAACGGGCACACACTGTTGCATCTATCAACTATGGCTAACTTCCCTGCCCTTGTCAAGTTTTTGATTGCCCATGGGATCGACCTGGACGCACGCGACAAGAATGGGTGCACCGCGCTATTCTTGGCAGCTGTGGCCCGATCCTCCGAATGCGCGAGGGTACTCGTTCAGGCAGGTGCGGCGCTAGATGTCGTTGATGCGCTAGGGAAGACGCCGGTGGAAATTGTGCCCTCTGGATTCTTCGACTTCACGACTTCCGTTGGCGACGTCGCCGACTGTGACACTCAGGAAGAAGAGGAGGCTGCTTGGGCAGACGTGGACTCTGAGGACGAAATGGAGGCTAGACATACTCCCAGACGCCACGTCGATCGCAGATCGGGCTTGCGGAGGCGGCGGTCAGCGCATCTCCCGTCACAAGACGACCAGAAACGACAGGATGACACTGTTGCGCGTCCATTGGAGTCGAAGAAGGCTCTCGAGGCAGGCATGCCGGACGAGAAGCAAGTGGCGTCTTTCATGGAGATGCTCTCTCGCACGTTGATGCAGTGGCAACATCCTCAAGACATGATTGCGAACATGCAGAACCTGCCGCTGCCTCACCTTCCCAATCTCCCAGGTGCTTGGAACGCACTGCCACAGATGCCCGCCGTCTTCCCCGTTCTAGTGCCCATTCCGGCTTTGTCGGCCTTGTGGGGCGACAAGCGTGGTGAGGGAAGGGGGCAGCATGGCGAGGCGAAAGGCGCGAACGGCCAACCGTGGCGTGCCATTCCGACCAGTCAAGATTGGCGTGCGTTCGTGGAGAAATGGACGACGCAGGCCACCCTCTCCGCCAGGCAGGCCGAGGACATGTCCGATGCCCCTCCTGCGTACACCCCCAGGAGCGCTGATGTGGCGGAACCTATCCCCTCATCGTCAAAGGAGAAGGAAGTGCTTGCTGCATGCAGCGCCGTCGCGTCGCGCTCTGTCGTTGATCGACATGTGTCCCGCGCGGTAGGCTACCAAACAGTCCCTCTCCCCGAGGAAGAAATGCAAGCGTTTGCGTACCGACCGCACAAGCCATCTCGCAAGCAAAAGAAACGTATGTGACTTCATTTGAACCTTCTTTGCGGCTACTCAGGACTACTACTTAGATGATCGAATGCTGGTATTGTTCTGGATTCCAATTCTTATCAGTACGTTTTTCCTTCTTTCTCGCGTCTCCATGATGCTGACGTCTCAACCCCATAGTTGGTTTGCTCTGGGCTTGCTTCCACTTCATGCGTGTGGCCTTCCATGCGACACGGACTGTTCTTACCTTGAAGGCCGGGTTGTAGGGATAATCGTATTATTTAACTATTTCCGATCCCAAATGGATCTCTGTGTGAGTACGTCGATTTATAGCGAATGTGTAGGCTTTGGATAGCCGCAACTCTATACTACCTGTCTGTGTGCTCTGCTTCTAGCTTATGATTGAATCGAATATCCGTAGGCTTGATCGTGTGTATGTTACATTTATTATGTATGTGCAATAGATGTGTTTGATGCTATGACTGCGAAAGGACTTCACTCCACTCACTGCGAGCCGAGAAAGTACGCATAATGATGATATGCGTCGCTTAGCTGGCTTCAGCGCCTCGCCGTAGCCTCCACCCTTTTACGCTGCTGCCTGCAGCTCGTCGAGTCCTGATATCTTGGTGCCTCTATTTCCGCTATGACCTCCACCATCAGCCCCACCAATGTCACCGATCATAACGAGAAATGTGCTTATTGCCTCAAGAAAGTGGGCTAAGTAAACTTGAAGCTATGCGGCCATTGTCGGTACGCTATTGGGATTTCGCAACTGCAGTGGTCATCAGCCTGAGACTAAGTACACGGCTGTGTTTGCTCAGAATGGTCCGCTACTGCTCGAGAGAATGCCAGAAAGCGGCTTGGCCAACTCACAAGCAACGTTGCAAAACAGGGTTTAATTACATGAGCGCCCTTTCACAGGACCACGATGCGAAGAATCTGGACAAAGACTTCACCAAATGGCTGGATTGCTGGCGGAATACCCTTACGACAATCGCGCCCTTTGCGTTCGACCTCGCCAACCACCCCGACGATCGTCTTGCGACACATTGGTACTATAATCTTATATCAATATGTCAAGGGTTGTAGCTGATAGAACCTCACAGCATGTACATCGAGGTTGAACGGAGCCCTTCTGCGCTCATCCTCGAGCAGTCTTTCAAGGTTAGCAGAGCTGTCTGATTGGCAACTCCCTTCAACATCTGATATGGCTGGGTTTGCATGGACATATGCTCAGATGCTAGGAGGCACAATTTTCACCCGAGATGAGGTTGTCGAGAGGTTCCACGAACTGGATGCTACTGAGGAGCAGATAGAGGATTGGAAGAACGACAACCGAGGCGATCACACAGTCCACATCATCATCCAATTCTACGATTTGATGCGCTTTCTCTGGTTCTCGCTCATCGACCTCAGCGAATACAAGGAGGATAAGAAGACTTCAGCCATGCTCGCTGCCGGTTGGTCTGAGGCACTCATGTCCTCCATTGAGCCTGGCATCAGACCCGACATAGGTGGTAGTAAATCCTATCAGGCATGAGCCTGTCAGGATTTATTGCCGTTCTTCCTAGATTTATCTGAATGAGGCATTCCACAATTGTTGTATAACACTGCTAGTCAATTGGATACCTCGTTATGTATATTAGTTACTTGATCTTAGAGACGCGGGTATGCGCGTCATGACCTGCCCTTAACTAGGCAGTATGCTCGTGACCGCGTCGCGTACCTCGTTCCTTGCCAATCTAGCATGATAAGTGCTTGATAAACCAACTTGTTATTGAGAGCATATCCTACAAACATGTCTCGCTCAACCACGGCAACAACCACGTACAATCTCGTCAAGTATTCACGGTCATATCCTCAGGCAGCTGGATCCGACCAGCTGGATCAAGAATGGCAGCATTTCACTAATCCGGTCATTCGTCTTGTAGTCGATGTGAAGAAAGCCTCGAGCGGCGACCTGGAAAATTTCAGGACTCGGATTCTTTGGACACTACAAGCTAGCAACGACTGCATGGATGTTGACCAACGCGAAGTTGTATTTGTGAGCTCGAGAGCTTTTCGGTCGCAGCAGATGCTTTAGCTGATATATCATATAGGAAGACCTTGATCTTCTCGCATTTTCCTCTATCCCTCTCTTGAAAGACAGGATCATCACATCTCAAGGCCTACCACTCAAGGCTGTCTACCGCGATGCTGTGATTGGAATCCGTTATCTTCACCCGCGTATTGTCCCCGCAGGAGCAACACCGGTACGCATATAGTCGATCCCACAATGTCAGGTACCTTTTTAAATTGCTGCGCAGTCCTACAGACGCTTTCAGATAACATTTCAGTCCGCCTCTCAAGCCACTTGTTTCATCGAGTCGATCAAATTTGTCTGCCCGTGCAAAGCTAATCAGGTACCCCCGGTCAGCCGCACTATCAACAGGGCTGCTACGATGGTCCAAGCATCCGTCATGGGGCCGCCCGTTGGTGACACTGCATCGGGAATCCCAAGACCTTCTGTTCCCCCCGGATTTGGGCGCATGCAGGTTCCCCATGGATCTAGCATGTCTAGCCATCTTAGTTTCGCTCCAGAAACGCCCTCTCAGCAACGTGACGTTCTTCTTTCCTCTGCTACTCAGCGTCCTTGGGACCAGCCTCCGCCATTCAATGCATGCACTCCTGTGACGTCTCTGCTGCCGCGCTCCAGTACTGCATCCTCCGAACGCCAGCGTCTTCCTATTAACACGTCCGTATCGCCCTGGGACTCGTCTTCAACGAACCTCAGCGCTTTCACGCAGTATGGCAATAGCGATAACTCAGTAAGGAAATCCGGTCGCGCTAGCGTACTGCCTGCTCTAGATAGTGACAACGATTCCCGTCCTACCTCTGCCATCACAGCATCTTCAAGTTCAGTGAACTACTCAGCTGATACCAGTCTTTATTACCCTCGAGCTCCTCTGGTCACTGGGGAGCACGTTCCTTCAATCCTGACGAGCTCCGATCCGCACCAAGGGCCTTCGCCATCTCAACGACACTTATACTCAGCCCATCCTAGTTCTGAACCTTCGCACATTTCTATGGCGTCTAGTGAGAACAGCTACTCTAGGCGTGCTTCAACCACGCTTCATGGCACCGTAGAGAACTCATATGCCTCAACGCCTACGCATCCTACTTCTAGCGCACCAGAAGAAACGCTCTCTCTTGCGCCAACTGCACCCAGTCCAACCGAGCCGATACCTGCGCCAATACAACAGACTGCAGCGAAAGAGAACATATCTCCTACTTCTCAGCGTATTCTAGCCTGCCTCGAGGAGACGCCCTCACTCTATGATCTGTCGCGTGGAGACCTCGAGGAAGTAGTCGCCAAGGTTGTCCGCGAAGAGGGATTCTTGAAACTGGTACATCCCTTCTTATATGAACGATAGGTCCCTCTGAGCGGTGTTTACAGCTCGAGCAGCTGGACTCGATGTGGAAGATCAAGAGTGTCTTAGATCTACCCTGTTCTTGACGCAGCCGCTAATTTCAGAACGCGTCGTGGAAGACTACATGGCTCAACCGAAAGGTTGGGGAAACAGAAATATAGAATGTGCATTTTCTACTATCAAGAACCTAACTGGGCTTTGATGTATGACGTGCACATGCCTTGTGACGTAACTTATAGCTACTGTTTCGCCCCTACCCGTTCGAACTAGTGAAACAAATGTTCCTGCGTGATAATCCAATATACCCATTCTGTCGCAAGGAGAATACAAAGGGCCACGATACAAATCGAAGAAGATGAAGCAGTCCACATGTGTATGAGTTTTGTATTTCTGATCGTCGCTGTCCATCCGTGAGGACACCACCGCCCCAGGCCGATCATCGAACCCAAGGCGGTGACACAGTCTCGCTTTGCGCCAATGAAGTTTCCCCCACAGGCCCTCCAATCCCGAGCGACCGTGACAACTCGAGCCGAAGGTGTTGGCCGTCGCATGTAACTGCACACCGAGGCGACCTCCCCGCCGCGCAGTGGTCTTGCTGTTCCGCCAGTGGAGTTTCCTCCATAGGCCCCGAAGGCCCGGACAACCACTCCGGACCCCAGGTGTTGGCCGTCGCATGGGACCACGCACCGAGCCGACCGACCCGGCACGCAGTAGTCTCGCCGTTTTGCCAAAGAGCTTTCGCTCAGAGGCCCCACAGACCCGGGCGACCACGCCGGGGTGCAGGTCTTGGCCGTCGCATGTGACCGCGCAGAGAGGCGACCTCCCCCATCG
>NW_020169833.1:1622879-1625322 GCF_002117355.1 Postia placenta MAD-698-R-SB12 | reverse complement strand
AAGGAGGCAGACGTACCCGAAAGCAAGTCGAAAGCGAGTCGAAAGCGAAGAACCCGGCCGGGGTGAGGAGAGAAAGAGTGAGAGGGGGGTCTTATATACCTTGGACAGAGGCGGCTGACTGCCGTGCGGCTGCCGGGTCAACGTCAGCTTCGACAGCACCGTCAGCCTCTGCTCCACCCAAGTCGCGCTCTCGATGCGTGCAGATCGAGCACGTCGATCCTGCCTGTCATGCCTGTCAGCCACGCTGTCAGCCACACCGTCAGCCTCCCTTGTATGATCGGCGGTGGAGGGCGCACATGTCGGCTGGAATACTTTATTCAGTCCTTGCGGGTGTGCCGATGTCTCCTGCAAAACGTAAAGGAAGGGCAGGGAGGGGAGGGGAGGGACATACTACGTGATGCTTGACATATCTCTGAGCCTCCTTCACACAAGGGTTTGCCTTGAGATCGAGCCAACCACAGCCCGATCTTCAAAAATAGTAACGTATGTCTTCCGTTCAATAGTGACACTCTTGTCAAGGTTTCTGGCACAATGGCCAAAAGTACACAAATATGATAAACGCGCCCCCGAAGCATCCCCATGCATACCGAAGAACTCCTCAGGTGCAGTTTTGCATTGTTAGCCATGCAGTGAACACGAAAGAGCTGTGAGTGAATGCATAGCGAGAGATTCGGCAGTCCTCCTGGGTCTGTAGTCTGATGTATCTCGTGATATGCGAGAACGCCGTTCGAGTAGTCATATTTTCCATCAATTAATGCACGGTGATAGAGGCTACACACCAATTAACGCTGCTTTCAACGGCTGCTAGTAGTGTCAGTGCTGTTCCCTCCCGCACAGCACTTATATCATCTAGAAGAGCCGAAGGTGGCAAGGGCTTCCTAAGCTGCCCGTGTCTGAGAATTCCCTTTCATAAGTTTTATGGAGGAGGGACTACATAATGCATACGAGGCGTCAAACTCGCGCAGGCGCCACAATCGCGTCTGTCACGTGCATTTGGGCGCGATCGCGGAAGCAATTTCTCGCAATCTTCCACAACATTGCGATTCTTGGGCTTCCCCTCTAGCACTCTTTCGATCTATTTCGCTCTGTGCTGCCAGCGCTCTGTGTTAAATACGCGACCTATGAACCCAGAGGCGTTGCTTCAGCCGCCAGATACGATAAAGAGTCCTCTTACGGATTTGCGTCCACCGCCTGCTTACGTATAAACTTCACTCAAGAATTTCAGTCAGAAAAAGTACATTTTCCAGGGTCGGGTCTTGTTTCCATGACAAAAACAGATACTGAATTGACACAATCTATCGTGATATGCAGACGAAGTCACGACTGATCAGAGTACCTCAGGTCAGAGCTCATCGTGACTTTGTGAGTGTATGTGGCGCCGCACCTTACTCCAGGAAAATACAAATTCCTTTCTTGAAGCGTTATTCAGCCATTCATAAAATGTGCGTCAATCTCACATATTACAGGACAGGCGCGACGTAGATACCTGATACATCATACACAACTCTAACGATGTGCGCTCTCCTCCACCCCGCGAGTTTTGCGGCTGACATGTCATCCATAGAGAATCCTCGAGGAAGTTAATTCCCGGAGAATTACCGACACCGGCTCTTCGCGATAGCATCCCTCAATATCAAGAGTTCTCAAGACCTGGTGATTGAGGAATTCTGTGTTCTGAAGTGTCACTACTGCTAGCACCAGCGACAGCAATATATCGCAGATTCGGAAAGTGCTGAATCATTGCTCGCCTCCAGAACTGATATGCGATCCCGCTGGTTGACTAATCATAGACTGAGCGACTGTGGGTAGTAGCATATCATACTGCCACTCCAATGCTCTGCGGAGCACTGTTGTCTGTGTCAGTATCCGCGGAGAGATACTAGGTGCAGGTGCCATCGTCTCAAAGGTATTCCACGGAACCATGTTGCCATTCCAGATCAGTTTCACGGTCGTTGCGAATGCCTGAAAAAACTGTGGCGCGGCACTCCGCCACAACGCTGTGCTGGGATCGCTGTGGTTGGCCAACTTTTCCCTTCGAACGGAAGACATACGTTACTATTTTTGAAGATCGGGCTGTGGTTGGCTCGATCTCAAGGCAAACCCTTGTGTGAAGGAGGCTCAGAGATATGTCAAGCATCACGTAGTATGTCCCTCCCCTCCCCTCCCTGCCCTTCCTTTACGTTTTGCAGGAGACATCGGCACACCCGCAAGGACTGAATAAAGTATTCCAGCCGACATGTGCGCCCTCCACCGCCGATCATACAAGGGAGGCTGACGGTGTGGCTGACAGCGTGGCTGACAGGCATGACAGGCAGGATCGACGTGCTCGATCTGCACGCATCGAGAGCGCGACTTGGGTGGAGCAGAGGCTGACGGTGCTGTCGAAGCTGACGTTGACCCGGCAGCCGCACGGCAGTCAGCCGCCTCTGTCCAAGGTATATAA
>NW_020169833.1:1595455-1622544 GCF_002117355.1 Postia placenta MAD-698-R-SB12 | reverse complement strand
GACCACCGCGCGCCTTGGAGGTCGCCTCGGATGCGCGGCAAGTCGCCCTCGGGCGCGAAGCTACGGCCAACACCTGCACCCCGGCGTGGTTGCCCGGGTCTGCGGGGCCTTTGAACGAAAGCTCTCTGGCGAAACAGCGAGACCACCGTGCGATGGGGAGGTCGCCTCTCTGCGCGGTCACATGCGACGGCCAAGACCTGCACCCCGGCGTGGTCGCCCGGGTCTGTGGGGCCTCTGAGCGAAAGCTCTTTGGCAAAACGGCGAGACTACTGCGTGCCGGGTCGGTCGGCTCGGTGCGTGGTCCCATGCGACGGCCAACACCTGGGGTCCGGAGTGGTTGTCCGGGCCTTCGGGGCCTATGGAGGAAACTCCACTGGCGGAACAGCAAGACCACTGCGCGGCGGGGAGGTCGCCTCGGTGTGCAGTTACATGCGACGGCCAACACCTTCGGCTCGAGTTGTCACGGTCGCTCGGGATTGGAGGGCCTGTGGGGGAAACTTCATTGGCGCAAAGCGAGACTGTGTCACCGCCTTGGGTTCGACGATCGGCCTGGGGCGGTGGTGTCCTCACGGATGGACAGCGACGATCAGAAATACAAAACTCATACACATGTGGACTGCTTCATCTTCTTCGATTTGTATCGTGGCCCTTTGTATTCTCCTTGCGACAGAATGGGTATACTGGATTCTCATGCGCACACTGCGATGCAACCTTCACGGGGGGCATGTCCAAGACTTCAGTGATTCAACGTGGCCTCTCTGCTCTCTGGCATGTCAAGTGCAAGGTCAACGATAAGATTGAGAGTCAATATTGATTAACATATCTCTGTAAAATACCTTTGTGATGATGGCCTCTGCGCGTAGCTCGTCTTTGTGGATATCCACGCAGACTATAGCGCTCTTTAACACTGCAGCTAGTGTACCACCCGCAATACCCATGGTGCACCCAGTCTTTGTCTTGCTGAATAACCGGCCAAATCACGCGTGCAGTTCCGCAGGCATACAGCTAGGTTCTACTGAACAGCCTTATCGTGCATGATGCGCGCATAGCGGGGTGGCTTCAAGCGGGCAGGAGCAGACAGATATAAGACGTGACGGCTCCTTGTAACTGTGAATCTCAATAGTATGGTCCGATCAGACGCTCAGCTCATTGTTTTACATGTCATGAGCATATCCCTTTCGAGGTATTATGTTAGTTGTATGTGAAGCAGTGCAAGGGGCGGCGCTTTTCGGGGACAAAAAAAAGCGAACATTTCACATTCAGAATCCCGCTGGGCGCAGAACATGGTATGACTCCGAGGCACTCGACGTCCACTGGCACGGCTGTGATGAGGCAGGACAAGCAAACCTTTGCTTGTGAACAGCTTCTGTCGTACAAGCCGCCCCTCTATCAGCAGGATATCCAGGCTTCTGTGTCTTGATCACGCCAACCGATGGCATATGGATCAGGCGTGTATCTGGCCGCAAATTGCGCAGCATGATATTCCAGATCGTCCCCAGCCGCTCTCGGAAACGAAAGTGTTCTTTGTCATTGCCAGAAGCTAGCAGGGCCGTACACACACCCCAGGGCGTATCTGCGACCGTGATAATTCCCATCAAACACGTCGTAAGGAAGCCTTTCAGATCAAGTCACCAAACGGAGAGACACAACAAGGGCAGAATGGGGGGCGTGTTGAGACGTCCAGAACGCTAGACACGATGCATGTGTAATCTCCGAACGGCATTGGCTATCAGCGAGGGTGGTCTGGCAGCATTGTATCAGTTCACGTAACTCGTAAGGTTGAAACGATAATCCAAATGACTTGCTTATGACTCAGCCTGTCCAAGGGTCCGTGGGAGCCCGCCCAACGCATACCTCCCGTTGGTGTCTCCTGAGCGCGTCTACCCTGCAACACTCTTGTCCACATGCCGGGCACTTGCAAGAGATGCTCTTCAGGTGTACTGAGGCGACATGCTTGCCAAAGCCACCGTAGTACAGTTCAATGCAGCAGGGCTGACCGACTGCCGACCACTGGCAACCTCCACGCTTCCTATCGTGCCAGAGGTTGACAACGTCATCGAAATGATGCTCCTTGAGATGTCGCGTAATGCCACCAGGGGATAGATCCTGTAAGGCCATACCACAGGGAGAGCTACTCCAGCGACACTCAGCAAGATCGATTGGGACAAATTGGGTAACATGGGCACCGATGCGCGGGGCAATGGGAGGCGGGGTGAGAGGACTCCATCCAGATATGATATTATCTTTGTGACAGGATTCTATGCTGGAAGCCTGCGGTGGAGCTTGTTGCTGCACGACTTGATGTGAATAGCTATGACCGGTATAATGAAGTCTACGAGGGCCGCATCAGCAAGTCAAGGTCCTCTGTTTAGGGAGAAACGTACCTGATGGTGTTATACACGGCATGCTGTGAAGCCGGAATGCCCATCAGCCATGTTACGTGTTCGCCTGTCTGCGCCTCGCTACTGCTGGATGGTGAGCTTGTCACCCATGGACAATGAACTGACTCACGTGGTGAACATCGTTTACAGCTGAGGTCACTTTGTTCGTACAACCAGGAAAACGGCTCGCATTGAGCCTGAGTCTCCTATGAGATTGTGGATGCCACTGTTTTATACGACTACGCGGCGGAAGCCTACTAACTTCGCAAGCTACATATTAAGGCGCGGTAGCGGAATCTGATACGAAGCACGTCAGTCTAGGTTCTTTCAGAAGGCATTCATGAGTTATGGAAAGAAGTCAGCTTACTTTTGGAAATTCGACATTTCATCCTAGATTCTTAGAGCTCTAGGGGTCATCGTTCAATCAGCAACATGTTGAGCTGGAGAATACGACATATCGCCATAGGCTCCGGGTCTGTATACCAGCTAAGCCTTTCTCAAGCCACGTAGGGTGAATACGGTGACTGGTAATAAAAAGTCAATATCGTTTCAAGGCACGACGTCCGTCCTCGGCCATGAGACGTTATTGTTACGTACCTTTGAAACTGAGCTAGGGTAAACACACTGGTTTTCATCGTTTATAGATCTAGCCGTGGACTTATATGTGCTACGGGTCAATGAATCGCAAGCAAAGAAGCCATCCTCCGTCCTCATGGGGTGCAGAGTGCGGGTTTCAAACGCGGGTCATTCTGTGTACCATAGAAGTGCGGTCGTTGGTACCTAGCGTACGTCTGGGTCAGAACGAGTTACGATTCGACGTACTACTATATGGACTGCTTGATGAGGGCGACTTTCATAGTTGTATGGTACCGAAACAAAGGAAAATCAATTGCTTCCCTGTAGTAATATGGCGTACCATCGGGGGGGCTGAGGTCGTTGTTGCCGCCTGGCGAGGATAAGAGACACACGGGCCCGCGAACATTGATCGGCCAAGATCATTCTCGGCGCTTGGTTGACACTGATCTCCACGATGTATGAATCCGAGTGGTGAACGTTTGCGTGTCGAGGAGCTGCTAAATGAGAGCAGTTCCGAGTGACAAATAGACATCTTTGCTACGATTTCACTAGCCACCGACTTCGTGGGCGTGAAATGTCCGACAGATAACAGAGAGCGGCGGATGTCTGTACGGCGTGAAAAATGTCCGATCAGGGTTTCAGTAAACGATGGACGGGCAGCTGTGCACAGTGTGCACATGGTGTATTGGTTAATTGACGTGCTTCGGTTGATATGACCATCGATTAGGAACCTCATGGTCCCACTGAGCTTGCAACCCGTCTCATCCGCCATGAAAGCTCGCTCCGCCAAGCCTAGTACTCCAGGTTCCCTCGCAAGGCAGCACTAAATCATGCCAGACAATAAACTCCCCACGAGACAAGACCCACGGAACCTGCTTCAAGTAACCACAGCGAGCTCGTCGGCTCGGAACCATCCATTCGGCAGGTGTTCGGTTGCTAACGTTCTGCGAGTCCCCGCAAATTTTGGGATCATGGTACGTGGACATGAATTCCTCTAGTATTAATGGACTCGAGATGCTCCGGCATATGAAATGCATCCACTAGAGTTACGTATGACCCGAGTACACGGTCGTGATCGATGGGCCGGTCTTGAAAATCCAGTGATATGCAGGCGAGACTACGGCAACTGAAAGTGGCGGAGAGCATCGCAGAGCTAGAACGCAGCGGTTGTGGTACAGGTATGGCCCGAAGGCATCACAGACTCGGCCATATCGGGCGCTTACTAACATGCTCCGTCCTTGTTCCTGCCACTCGCACAAAGCCATGACAATACAGCAATGTCGAACTTATCAATTACTCTCTTCGCGCGATAAGTCTAGAGTGCATTGTCTTACAACGTTTTTCCTGTTCACAATCGGAGTAACATGCTCTTTTGTTGACCCGCGGCTGAGTGAAAGTTCAGCGAACGCCACATTTGAGCCAAGGCCCTTCGTGATTCAGTCACCTCAGACCAACATTCCTCACGAGCCATCATGGTATCAAACGTCGGGAGCAGACGCACACGCAAGAAGCAGGCAGTCACAATCAGGCCCAACGAGCGGGTTCGAATTGAAAAAAAGATCACGTTTGAAGAGAGCGAACGGGACGAGGAGGAATTCAGCATTGACGATGACCCTGCTGCTGGTATAGACGACGGTGACAGGAATGTAAGGTATCGCCTATTGCTTGCGGCCATTCGCTGACGCAGCCATCTGTCACAGCAAGTTCACCTACAAGCCGCACTGGCAGCACAATCCGTAGGAAAGACCTCGACACGAACAGATACCACCGCACAAATTCCAATCCCTACTTGCGAGGGAATCGTTGTGAATTACGAAGAGATGTACACTTCTCCCTGGAGCGACCCCGACACATACCTTGAATTCTCAGATACCGTTGAGCAAAGCATTTCTTTCGCATTCTTTGGCGGTGGCGTATACTATATGGATGAATGTGACAAAGAATGGCTCCACGGTGTGAATGCAGAGATCAGTCGCAACAAACGACGATCTGCGATGAGGACGACAAGGAGCGCGTCTGATATCACGGAAGACGAATTTGAGTTCATCATGGCATGGTTCGAATGGTCAGCCACCTCCAAAGAGAATCCAAATTTCGTGCCCGATAGCCAGGTACGCCCAGTGGATCATCAGCCATTGATCTCATCCGATTCCGGCGTCTCCATGGAGGATACTGGTGCATCTTTGAAATGGAATATCAACGACGAGTGGCTCAAGGACAGACTATCACCGATCACTAAGTTCGCAAGTTCCAAGATCCCGAACTGGATATACTCCCTCCGGAGTGAACGGGTGCTTCATTTAGGTCAAACTCTTTACCCTCATTGGCATCGACGACGGCTCGAGAAAATCACCCAAGCATATAGGGTACGTCCCGACATCCATCACACTCAAGAGCTCATGCGTATCCTGTTTCCACAGATGAGCATCAGCGAGTCTGAAATTTCCAGAGAAGCATACATATGTTTCAGAAACACGCGACGGTCGACGAGGAACAGACCTTAGTAGCCACGCTGTGGTGGCAGGGGTATAAAGGCGTGGGGATATGAGCTACGGGCAAGTATGTACAATCACTATCCTATCCAATCTGATCCACTATGCGAGCTCGTCCAAAACCTTGGGCCTCAAGTTCTCACAGCCCCGAGATCGCTGCTACTGCAGATGATAAATTTACAGGGGCAACGCAGTGCCACCCGTGAATTAGCTCGTGCGTTGTTGATGACCATGCAGCTGAAAAATGTTAAACACGCTGCTGTCACACATCTTGGATCAGACAGTGGAATTAAGGACATCGATGTTGAAACTAACACAGGAGGTGGAGAGAAAGGCATACTTCTCGATGAAGGGACCTCAATTGGTGACCATTCAGTGGAGCCAGAGATGAAGGTCACAATCGAGTGAGTGCAGGCCTTGGGCTTCTAATGAAATGCTAGAGATACTACTAGTATATCCGAGTCAGGGATCGAGCCAAGAACCTGTCGTATCCTGTCTGTTTCGGCGCTAGTCCGCTGTGCATTCGCGCTCACAAGCCACGTTCGAGGATTCTCAAACCACATGAACACGAGGAGGGCACAGCGTTGCGATGCGCATGGTGTGCGAAGCCATCGTTGGGTGTCTTCGGAAGGCGTCGGAGAAGACAAGACAGGCGCGGGGTGCTCTGCGGATTTGAATAGTAAAGAGGGCACTTTACAGGGACAGGCGCCTGACGGTCAACGAGAGGTTATTGCCATCATCGTCGTGCACTCGCGCAGTATCAGCCTTGGATTACTGCAATCTGATCCGCCCCTCAGCCGATATATAGTAGTTCTAGGCGCCTGGCACGCAGCGAAATGATTACAGCGCAGTTATACAGCAACAGCGCACGCTACTGAGCGAAGCGCGCTTGCTGGGTTGTCTTGGAAAGCAGCTGGTCGTGCGACTGTCCTTCCACTCACAGCTTGGGTTCCTGAAAACAGGATATAATGGCTCGCGAGCCTTTGCAAAGCATTGGCAAAGCTGCCAGCGAAAACAAGACATTACTAAGGACGAATAATGAGTACATAATGTGGTATGGATCAGGCTGATGAGATTTTGAATTGTACAGAAAATGTTAATGATTACAACTGTCAATGGATCGAGCTGTTGCGGCAATCCGGAAGTTGATTGGCTCAACAGTATGTCTAATGAAATGCTATGAATGCAGCTGAGAAAACTGTCAAGACACACTCACTCGTAGTATTTTTGAATACCCTCGCCATCCATGACCAAAACATCGCCCTAGTGCACCGTCAGCCGGGCCAAGATCCAAAAAAAACCGTTGCGTACATGGCGCAAGTACAACGTGAGGGCGATGTTGCTAGAGCCTTTTCCTTTGTCACCACTGTATTTGCTTAGGGGGCGGAAATACATGTACGCAGCCGATCCGAGAGAAAGCGAGGCAACTGTTGGGCCTAGGCCGCGTTCACTATCGCTGTGAAACTAGAAATAACGCATCTTTAAAGCTTCCGTTGTTCATGAACGTTGTAGGGAACGTACCGCCATTTTCTGCTTCTCCATGTAAGCCGCGCTTAGAACCTCATTAAATCTCGATGGCATGTTAAGAGTATCTTTCATGCGCTGCTGGATCAAGTCGAGAGCACGACAGACCGCAGAAGGTGCGGCGTCCCAAGGAACCGTGTTGTCGGTGCCCCCAACATACTAGCAAGCTGTGAATAATAACAATGACGTCTGAACGTTTTCCTACCTGATATGGTTCGCCAGCTGAAACGTGGGCAATTTAGACATATTGCTGAGCACTCGAAGATACTGGAGTGACATACAGTTCTGAGAGAAGTAATTGGTTAACAGTGTGCCTCGGCCTAAATGCGGGTGTCAGTAGTATTGCAACAACATGCATTTCGGGATTCCGCACATTTGTGCTACCAAAAAGAGAAACCATTATGTTCAATGGCAGTGTGAGTCGAGCAGAAACAACAAACCGCTCTGAGAGGCCAGCGCCTGAAGAGAAGTTCACCGCTATCAGCTTGCTGTTGATACTCCTTGAAAATCTGATCCGCTTCTTTGTTCATCAATACTGTCCCAGAAATGAGAATGATGCGCCCCCTATCATGATGCGTTCAGCGAAGTAACAGTCTAAAACATGGTACTCACATATTCTGCGGGAGAATGAACTGAGAGAAGACACCGTGTCTGTCATGACTCTTATACATCCGTACCGCAGTCTGAATAATGCCTAGAATACGTTTGCCGGAGTCGCATGTCCAGTCAGACTTGCGGCCTACCTGAATCTGAGCTAACACGCGCGTTCATAAAGGTCTCCGGAACTTTCTGCCCCCAAAATTCCTTGGGGTCTCGCAATCGCCCTTGTACTCTGTGTTGCGCCTTGTATCTACATCAGCCGAAAAAACGCTCTCCAAGTGGCTACCAAAGCTCACACCACAACATTTACACTCCCAATGCTCCCATTTATACCTATCAAATATCAGTGGCATCGAGGCTATTTGAGGGAGCGTACACAATCACCTGCTGGACATGCGCCCACATTGAACGCAATGCCACCCTTTACAAAATATACGACTTGTTGTGATCCCATCAGCGGATTTGATGATAGGTAGGGGAGGACGGATGTCGTCCAGCCGCTCCAGACTGGTGGGGAGTATTTCCAGAAAGCTCTCGGCATAATCGAGAACATCGGCAGGTGAGGACCGGTCAGGATTCTTCCAGAAGGCTTTGCATCCTGGTTTCAAACACATCCAACCTTGTGCGTAGACAAATGGCGAGGTCGCCTTGCACAGCTGACAGCATTGACTTTGATTCATGTATCTGTTCAGCTCAGTGTGTCAGCATCGAGTCGTTGCATATAATAGAGGTTGAAACTGACAGACAAGGGGTAGAGGCTGAAGTAGGGTTCTCTTCCCTTAGAATCAACGATGGATCCGCCTGTTCGGGTGTCAAGAAATGGGACGTCGCTGGAAATGGCGGTTATGTCGATCTGTGTAACATTTACGCCACAAGCTACGCACCTCTGGAGTGTCCTGCATCGATCCACCACGGCTTTCCTTGCGCTTCGCACCATTGGAACGCGAATTTATACCTGACTACGTACCCGCGAGAGTTAGTTGCCGCTTGTTTCTCAGCTGTAGAGTCTATGAATTGCGCGGACCGGCTGTTATGCAGCTGCAACATACCCCAAGCATGTACGATTTTGTAGAAACCAAGCACAACGTACGTATACCCGTCGCCAGCCAAGTCGTACGGAAACATGGTATACTTGTCATCTATAAGAAGCACCACAGGGCGCCCAACAGAGTAAGTGTTTAACAGAGCTCTCACAGACTTATCGCCGGCCAACTGATCGTCGGCCTCAAGAGTCTGTATTTTCCCCTGCTTTGTGTGTAAGCTTTCTGCCTTTCCGCCTCTGCATTTTTAATATCAGTTCAAGCCATCGAATTTATCAAGCGTACATACCCATGAGAGATGATGAGGCGGCCGTCGTGGGCAAACAGGTCACGGCTGATATCACAGTTTCAGGAAGACGCACACGGCCTTTGCAGGGGCGAGGGTCGCACCTCGACGAAAAGGCACTGAGCAAGTACCCCTTAACCATGTCTCTCACGAAGTAGACGCCGCTCTGATAACTTCTGAACCAGTCGAAGGATTCACAAACCTCTTGACGGGACTACAACGGTTTTTTATTAGTCTTATCATACGTCGGCATCGAGACCAGATTCACCTGCGCCCAAACCGGAGGTCTCATCGGTAAGTGAGGCTTGTTATTCAAATCTTGAGGGGGAGGCGGTACGTATGCGGGCACATTTCGACGAGTCGAAGGCGCAGGTTGCGCCGCCAGGTGATTATTTGTGGTCGTAGTGCCGACAATCTGCTGCGCGCTGCTCCGAGATCGCACACGTTGTTGTATAGGGGTTTCGTCGTCGCTCGAATCTGGCAATTCAGCCTGACCTTCTGCTCTGTCATCGTCTCCAAAATCGCTGAGAGGATCGTCCGCCGCTTCGTGCGAGGCTTGGATCATCAGCGATGCATCTAACGCAGCATTCCGCAGGTTCCTGTCGACGTCTTCCATGTTGAACCCAACTTGAGGAACAGAGGGCTGTGAAATGCCTGATCCCGCAGAACGGCTGCTAACGCTGGTCCGCTTGGGCAGTTCAATCGTGAGTCGTTGTGACATTGATAAGGTTTGGCTTGCGTTCGCCTGTTTCACATCCGCTTTCTCAAAGGCATTACGAGAGCGTTTACGCCCCTTGCTTCGATTCATCATCGAGCGCTGTGATGAAAGAAGTGCGCCTACAGTTGGGATCTCGGTTGGAGAGGGCACCGCAGGCTGTCACGATTGGTCAGATAAACTTCAAGGACGATAGCGATGTGCCTACCGCTGCAAGTCGGTCGACATCCTGTCCTTCCATAGGTAGACCTTCTGTACTGTGGAACCGCGAGGACATTCTCTGAGATTGGCCCGTACTTAACATGATAAAAGCTAAGTCCCCTGCAAGATGGTTTTCGTTTACCCGCCGCTGTTTCGCTGGTCGGCTGAGAACTCCATCGTTGGCCTTCTTCTGCGAACGTCTGGGTTTCAGTTTGTTCGTGTGTTGTTTACGCGCAGGGCGAGGCTTTGGAGCCATGGAGGCGAGTATCTTGTCGTCTTGCTTGACGGCCGCGCCGAATTTACGCGGGCGGCCCCTAGGACGCTTCCCTTGCTCCCTTGTACCTTTGCCAATATCCTGTGCGGGGATTGTAACTGCAGGGGGCGCGCTGAGAGAGGGCGGAGCAACGCTGGCCGCCTGATTTCCCGGGCGCGATTTCACCCTCCGTTTAGTCTTTACCGTGGAAGCTTTCTGGCTATGCGCGTGCGCAAGCGAGTCCTCAAGAGGATCCGCCACCTTTCCGCGGCGACGTTGTTCTTCATATTGTGTCTCCCTTTGCACCGTCTGCCTGAGGGCCTCTCGGTTGGAAGCCGTCCTCTGTGGTGGGCGCCAAGATGCTGACTCACTCCACCCCTTGTCCATTGGGCCATCGCTCAGGTCCGATAGGTCAGTTAAGGGTGAAGAATCTGCATGATCGTCAGTCTCTTGTTCGACGCTCTTTCGAGTCGATGGCGGATGGGGAAAAGCTTCTCCTTCGGTATCAGAGGACGAAGGTTGCTCGGTGGCTGCCTTGCGCTTGCCATTCACTCCAACAGGCGAGGCCGCTAAAGGGACCGGGACGGCTTGGAGTAAGTGTTGGGAAGCCTCCTCCGGAATGGCAGTAGAAGAGTCAGCTGAGACAATTAGCTCTGCCTCTGGTTGAGAGACGGAAGCAGGTTGAGAGAAAGGAGGGATGGAAAGCGCATTGAAAGAGGGGTTTACACCAATAATGTCGTGGGCGTCTTCCGGCAGGGGTTCTTCCTCTGCCTCGGCATCATATGGATCCTGGAACTGAGGACGAGTGCGGGCCTCTATCCTTTGCTCCGGTCTGTGGTGAGGTTTAGCATGTGCCTGTTGCAGTGTGGAAGCATCTGCCACGCATGTATGAGCAAGGGAAGCCTGTGTATGCAAGGTGCGTTGGGACATACGAGCATTCTCATTCTGGGGAAGGTCATAACCGAAGCGGCGCTTTGAACGCTCCTCACGTAGGTAATGCCTAGCCGTAGACTGATTGACGGTCAGTGATTTAACTGCTGCCCTTGTTTCCAGATAAAGTCGCCAGTAGAATTTAACGAAGACGTTTAAACCTTCTACAAGGTCGAACTCGGCATTTGCGTCTGTATCACTGGATGATCTGGCGAATGCAAGTTTCAGCCAACGCCTAGATGCATCAACCTTCTCTCTCCTTCGTCAGATGACACAGACATGGATTCAAGGCTAATACAGGACGAACCGCATCTTGTTGCTCTTGCAGCTGCTTTACGATGTTTTCATGCCGAGCCCGGTCATTGTGTTCACGCGTACTACGTCGCGAGAGAGTTTCGGCGTCCGCCGTCGAGCGCACATAGAATTCGGTACAGAATGGCTCGTCGTCGAGCAAGCTCGTGTCATTCCATGCCTCTGGACGATTCATCCTCGGGAAGGTAACAAGAGGTGTCAAACGATGCAGGCGCTGGGTGCAGGCCACATGTGCTTTGTGGTGCACTTGTTTGCGCTCTTGAGATCGCGTGAACTTAATCAACGGAGGCTTGCACTGGACAGTCACGCATGGTGCAGTCGGACGGAAGCGGCAGCATGATAGCCATATCGGAACGCATAGTAACGCCCAAATGTTGACGGACATAAGGCGGCGGTTTGGCACAGCAGCCCTCTCGAGGCAAATCAGCTTGCGTAAGGCCACGTCAGGTATATGCAGCCGAAGGTTAGGACAACGGATGCAAAATCTACATAATGGACATCACAGCAGATTGGTTGCGACATTACTTCGAGCCAAGCGCATGCTGCAGCGATTCGTACACATCCGCTTCTATGCGAGCCTCCGTCTTGTCCTCTTCTGAGCCATTTCCACTTGCAACCCTGAGAGCCTCCTGCAGATTCGCGCGAACGGCCTGCAAGTGACACATTTTATTCACGTGGGTGTCTTATCACTAGACTGCAGAAACCCTACCTCAGGCGAGAAGTCCTCGAGGGGTGCTGCCTCCACCGCGTTGATGGTCAATTTGTTGTTGGGATGTACGGTAGCAAAGCCACCAGAAACTACCGAAGAGATAAGATAATGAACGAGTAGAAATTGGACTGTCTTCATACCAAACCACTTTTTCGACGCATTGCCAGGCTCAATCACCTCAACGACACCAGCACGCAAAGGCTCGATTGACGGGACATGGTTGGCGAGGATACCCATGTCGCCAGTTGCCGCGGAGATGTTGACTTGAACCACCTCGGTCGAGGTGAAGATGGCCTAGACGTGACAACATTATAACCCCAAATATTGCATTAAAAGGCGAGCCGTAGCGCACCTGGTGAGGGAGGACCAGGGAGAGCTTGATCTTGTCAGCAGCCTCAGCGTAGCCGCGTCGACCAGAGGCGAAGGCCTTTGGTGCCCTCCGGGCGGCAGAAGAGACGAGACGAAGGGCAGACATGATGAGGATTGTGCAGACTGTTCGCACCGATGAGCTCAACGGTGAGCTGGGCGCCGGGCGCTGCCGGAGCGCGGTGCACGGTCACATGACCTCATACCCCGAGTCCGGAGCCAGTGAAGTCTTGCATGTAACACAACTATCAATGTGTTATGTGTAGTACACAGCATACAGGTTTAAAGTATCATATAGTTCCATTGTATTATACAAATGATGATGCAGGTCTGGACGTGACAACAGGACTAGGAAGAGGTCGGCGGCCACCAGTGGCTGGTCGTGCAGCCACGGGATATCCACCAGGAACTTGGGAGGACGGTTGAGGGCGCGGTAGGGGGTGACCTTGCCGCATGTTTTGCTTGGTAGTAGGAAAGAGCTACAGCATAGTCAGATTATAGGTCAGATACAGTCATGTCAACTTACACCGCCGGATTGTTTCTGTTTGGCGTAGAAGGCGAAAAGATCAGCAATTTGTTGCTCGAGTCCTTGCCTCTCTCGTTGAAGACGCCCGACCTCCTGAGTCATCAGGAGCACCTCCCGAGTGAGCTCTTTCTTGAACTCTTCCACATGAACTGTTTAAACCGTCATCAGCGATGTTATCCAAGCTAAGGTTTCTTCGAGATTTACTTTGAACATTAATCGCAGTTGCTTCCTTCATGGCCTCAACAAATCGCAGGCGTTCTCCACGTATTTCATTGGAAAGCTCTGTTATAAAGGGGTCAAAACCGAGAAAGACTGTCATTTCATAGAGCCATACCGGTGCCGAGGGCTCGGAGCATTCGTTCATGGTCTTGCCTCTGTCGATCTATCAGGCCGACCAATGACTCGGTCGCTATAATTATGATCCGTGAGTCTCTGGTTTTCGTGAGACACAATGCACTTACTAAGAGTATTACGAGCCTCCGCATTCTGTTTTAAATCCTCCTGCACTGCGGCTATGAGGCCGTTTACAGAAGCATGTAGCACGACGGAGTTGTCCTCCCTGCCCTTAATTTCCACGAGCAGCTTTCGGATGTGTGTCAGAAGGCTGCTCCCTCGCTGACTATCCCCTTCTTCGTTCTGCTCCTGCATTTCGGGTACAGGGCCGAGATCCTTGCATAGTTGCTGCACGCCCGCCGTTACGCTCTCGATCTGAGAGACGCCATGGTTGACGAACGCCTCGAGCCACTGCAACAATGGTTAACGCCACACGGAAGATAGGAAACTCGTGCTCACGGTGTTTAGTTCATTTAGATATCGGATGCTGTCCGTCTGTTGCTCCGCCTGTGCGGCCCATTGCGTCTGTCCGCTTCGCAACAAGGTCAGGACTTCTTCGATCTATACTCTGTTCAGCGAGACGTTTCAATCCCCGATTTTCGTAGAACACTCACATGTTGGCCCTGACTCCCGGCCCCTTGGTCGTTGTCGGCAGTTGTCTCAACGCTCTGCTTCCCTTCATAAAGCGCGACCAGTATGTCTAACTTCTCGTGCAGCACAGGTATCGCGTCGAAAACAGCCGAATGAACAGGCCCAATTGGCGAGCGCGAGACTGTCGACTGCTCAGGGATCCTCAACTCTGACCGCAGATCCTCGAGTTTCTGCAGCACCGCGGATATGTCTACCGACGCCGGCCCATCTGACGGGCCCGGCTGACTGCGTATCTCTGTGAGGATAGCGTTGACCTTCGATCGGATGTCCGTCATGGCTCCGGTATCCATGTCAGCACGTCCCTCCAGCTTCTTGACAGAACCGCCAATGGCCTCCAGCACCTGCCGCAGATCACCGGTCTCGAGCGCCCCCTTCTGTTCGTGATGCGGAGTGGGCTTCCATGCACCAGTGCCTGTGTCTACTCGAAGCACCGGCTTGTCAACGTGGCAATTCACCCTATTGGGCGGGGGTCCATGTTCGACAGCTGGAGGCGGCTGCCAGATCATCGGAGGCCCTAAAGAAGAGGCATCTGTGTCTAGCCGTATGATCGGCCTTCGGGTAGTGACATGCGGGACCTCTTGATTGGGAATATCCATATCCTCTCGCATAGTGTCGTCGTTGGCAGAGAGCGCCGACGTTTCGGGTTGGTCATCCGTGGAGTACTTCGAGGCCGGAGAGATGACGACGACGTCCTGGGCAGGCGGCTTCAGGAGCGCAGACGAATTCTCCGAGCCGCTCCCGCTCCACGGCGCAACGTCTCGGGTTGGCGTACTACTCGTCGGAGGATTGGACGTCAGCCGGCCGGAGTACGCAGACAGCGGAGAAGCCATGCTCGGCGCCCCGTAGGAGTCCAGAATCGACGACGCGCCCGCACTGGAGGACGAGCCGTCCCGACGCATCTCGCTTCCCATCCGAGGAGCGCGGTCACTGTTCGCGCGCAGAGGGCTGGGCGATCCTGCCTCCCGCATGGACGCGCGTGTGGGCGAGGTGGGCGAATTTGTGCTCTCGAGCTGCGCAAGGCGTTGCCTCACCATCGACTTCTTGTCGAGGTTGAGGATCGAAGGGCTCTGCGAGCGTGTTGGCGTAGTCGGCGTTTGTCTTGTCGGGGTCGTCGGCGGCCTGGGTAAAGGTGAGAGAGCAGAGGTGGGGCTAGGGGTGGACCGTATAGCAGATCCAGGAATTTGCAGTGACAGGCGAGGAGCTGATGACTGTGGCCCAAGCGTCTTGGGGATCTCCGGAAGCGCACGATCCACACGGAGGTTGGACACGCGCGGAGAGGCTGAGCTATCGACAGTCTGGACGGTCAGTTGGCTGCTATTACGAGACGCATCAAGGGCGGGGCGGCCTTGCGCTGTGCTGTTCCTTTCTGTCACCGTGGAACTCTGAAGAATCTCCGATGTCCTGATACTCGCGGCTTCCGTCCTCTGCTCCTGTGCCAGCAGAATGGCATCCCTGACCAAGGCGAATCGGCATCTCAGAAAGAGAGCAGGACGAGCCGAATTAATCATGAAACACCCACCAGATTGCACTGACCCATGTCGCCCTCTCGCCCACGTTCTTCGCCGCGAATTTCTCCCGCGGCCGCCCCTCAAAAAGGAGCTCGAACACCTTCGCCTCGCGTGCGTCCACAGGCAGCATCGCACGCTCATTCGCGTCCAGCTCCGATAGCGACATCGAGCGCACGTCCGAGCACGCGTTGAACGAGATGATATCCGTCGACGGGTTCCCGCGGCGCGTGTGCCATGTCAGCAGGAGGTGCGTCGAGTGCAGCGTCGCCGTGCAGTTCGCCCAGACCGGGTGCACGGAGGGCGATATGTCGTGGGAGAGGTGGAGCAGAGGCCCAGAGCGGCGGGCGTGTCCGGGCTCGAGCGGCGTCGTACACTGGCTAAGGTCTTTCGACTCCTTTAACGCGCTCAACTGCGGCACCGTGTGCGTGGGCGTGCCGTACGCGGGCTGGCGTTCTACCTGTGGCCGCCCAGCCTCCTCCGCGATGCCAGACTCCCCGCCCTGTTCCTTCCACACGCTCTTGTTCTTCTTGAACACAGACAGGATGTTGCGGATCGACTGTCTGATGGGCGAGCGGCCCTTCTTCTGCTCGATCGCCGGGTACGCGCCCGGCCTCGCCCTCCGCTGCTCGACCTTGGTGCTCACGCTGGACACCGCCGTCCGCGCTTCCGACCGCTCGCTCATCGACTCGAACCGGCCGATCAGCTCCTTGGTCGTCCTTTTGCGCGCGAGCCCTGCAGGGCTGGGGCCGGAGCTTGTAGGATCGCGCGGCAAGGAGAAGTACGGCCCGTACGGCGACTCCTCGTGCTCTGGCGTCTCGTGCAGAGCGTCCAGCCGTCGCTCGGGAGCCAGGTATCGCAGTGTTTCAGGCGTAGCGGAACGGATGTGCACGGCGTCGTGCGAGGCGGCGGCCTTCCCATCTGCAGCCCCTGCCTTGTATCTGTGGCCCAGGAATGTCTCGTCCGGAGGCGTTGTGAGCGGCTCCGAATCCTGGGTTATTGAGCTCGCCCTGGTCATTGGGTGCGAATACAGCGAGTAGATCTCCGACGACGTATCGTAGACGCGAGACATGCTGTGTGCGTCCGTCTTGGGGGCCGGAGCATCCACTCTATGCGCCTTTGCTCCATGTCGACGAATCTGACAACGGCCTGAACTCGAATAGTCAGTGGGACTGGTCCGAAAGTGAATATCAGACGAAGATCCTCAAGGCTCTCACCTCACATTGTAGTCAAGACCAGCAGGTACTGGCTGCGGACAATTCTCGATATGGATGCTTCACGGTATACATTCGCAGCGAGAGTACAATTCGCACCGATTACGCACATACCATGAGCTAAATTTCGAGAATTGGAACAATCGCTTTAGCAGATCGATACCCCTTCAGCGAGAAGAACATCTTCGTGATAATAAACTGCAAGTGGACAAGATGCATAGGGTTTGTTTACGCTGTCCGAAAGCACCGCGTCGTCGGTCGAGGGAAACTTTGTTCCCCAGTGACGTCGTGTTTTCCCCCGCGGGGCCGATCTTCTCTCGATCACGCCTCTTATCGTGCGGCCTGCGCTTCTTGTGCCTGGCGCAACCTTCCTCGTTCCCGCCGGTTGCGCAGTCGCGGGTCCGCCTGCATAATCGTACCTGAATGCATGTCTCGTATCCTTCCGCAGCCATCGCCGGCACACGGTGTCGACGCTGCATATTGCAAAGTGACATGATAAGATGGTCCGATCGTCATTGGACGAAAGTCAGAGGCGCGTGGGGCCCTAAATAGTGCAGAGCGCCGAACGCGCTAGGGTCATGGTTCGGCGCAGGCAGGAGCGCAAACGCGACGATGGCCGTGTGACACTTGCAGACGAGCTCAATTGTTCAGACGCCTGGTCATGCCTGCAGTACGCACCCCACAGCGATAAAGCCTTGACTCCGCGTGGCATCTCACAAATTTCTGAATGATTGCAAATGAAGATCATATTCAAACACGGTCGTACAATGTTTGCGCCTGGGCCCTGCGCCTCCGGTCCACAGCTCCGCAGGTGCCGTAACAGATGGCCGGTGTTCTAGCCACAGCCCGCAGGAAGATCGAAAGAAGTGGAACAATGAGACAAGCTGGGAAGCTGGAAGAACCAGCATGGGGGTTCCAGCATGATGGTGGAAGTTGTCGGAGCAAAGAACAATGAGCTTGTGAGCACGGGTTGATGGAGGGTTTGCGGTTTTTCACGGGGATAAACCAGAAAGGTGACGTCCAGCTCAGCTCTAGTGGAGACTGCAGCGAGAGATTAGCGCCGCCAGACGCTATGAATGTTGCGTGATGGCCTGCGCGAGCCCAGGCACAGCGATCACACGCGTGTTGAGACGTAGCGGCGATCCGCTGTCTTGAATGCCCCCGCTCGTTCGGATGAGTACGACACGTGAGACAAAGACGAGCGTAAATGTGAGGTCGAGTCTCACGACGGGGTCGAGCTTACCGTAGCGAAAGGGCCCGAGGGATCTCTCACCGCTTCGCGAAGGGAGAGAACGGAGACGCAGGAGTGAGGAGAGCGACGGCTCTCCGTGTATGAAGTGTGCGCCGCTGGGCTGCCTATATGCCGCAGGGGGCAGAAGCGGCGTGCACAGAACTGTGAGAGCCAGCGGGCGGGGACGGAAGCAGCAGCGTCCAGGGACGACGGTGTAATAGAAGAGGAGTCTTGTAGAGCGAGGCGATCATTACGCGAGCATCGCGTGAAGCAGCGGGGGTTATCAGAGGGCGCTGGGGGATGTGTCGAGGAGCAGGTTATATGCGCTGTGATGCGCATTGCGCAGCGCGGAGAGTTTAGAGCAAAGCTTATTCCACGGGACAGCTGACGGGGCGAGACCCTGGCACGGTCACATGCGCAGGGTGGCCGGTGTTCCCACGGCAGCTGGCGGAGGGGATGGTATAAGCTCGAGGGGCCGGGGGACGCAGCCGAGTCGCCCCGCCCGCCCGCCCGCCCGCCAGCCCGCCATCGATGATGTCGCTCTCGCCCTCCACGTCCGCCGAGTACGACCACCCGACGGCAAAGCGCCGCCGCACGTCGTTCCCCGTCGGCGGCAGCGCTCGCGCCGACGCCATGGCCATGTCGCCCGACAACGCGCCGCCGGGCCTGTCCGCGCCGTCCGCGTCGTCAGCAACGCACATCCCGAAGCGCGGTGCGCGCGCGTGCACCGCCTGCCGTAAGGGCAAGAACAGGTGCGAAGGCGAGGTGCGTCCCGCGCTGTCTCTCCCGCGCCCTGCCCCTCACGACGCCCGTGGCCCGCGCTCCCGCCCGGCCCGGCCGCTGCCTAGGCTCCTTGTCGTCGGTGTCAGCTAAGCGGTACGCCCTGCGTCTTTGAGAAACCAGAGAAGAAAAATGTCCAGCTCATGTCTGGCGCAAGCGTCGAGTGCGTCCGCCTCTCTCCTGCTCGCCCGTCGCTCCCCCCCTTGACCCCGCCCCCGTCTCCTCGCAGACGTCTCTCCCGCTTGGAGGGCCAGTACCTCGTGAGTCTCCTTCTCGCGCAGTGCGCTAGGGCTAACGATGCACACGACGCAGGTCATGCAGAGCCAGATGATCGGCATGCAGTCCTCGCTCGACAGGATCCTATCCGCTATCCACGCCCAGAGCCAGCAGACCGCCGCCATCGTCCAGCACTCCATCTACGCGAACGGCGCACCGCCCCCCATGCCTCCGCCGCTGCGCAACAGTGTGGACGTCTATGGGTCCCCCGGCCCCGTGGACGGCCCGTCGCGGCCTGTGCCCAGGTCCTTCCCGCCCCTGCCCGGCTTCGCGCCACCCGTGCGTCTGTCTCCTCGTGCCCGATTGCCGCGCAGCTGCTGACCCCGCGTGTGCGCAGCCCCACAAGTACGCGACGTACGGCATCGTCCCCAGCACGGCGCCTTCTTCCGAGGACGAGTCCGAGGACACGCTCCCCAGGTCCACCTTGAATGCGCCCATCGAGGCATTGCAGGGCCTCGCAAACGCTGCCGCGGAGGCGGCGGCTGTCGCACCATCTGCGTCACCACCAAGGTAACACAGCTCTAACAGTGTTGGCCGTTCGTTAATCTGGCGTGATTTCAAGGGTCAAGAAGCGCAAGAAGGCAGAACCTACGCCTCGCAACGCGTTTCCCCATGTTGTCGAAAAGGTCAGCGCTGACATTCGGTACGACGACCTGTCCTAAATGAAGCCTGGCCAGAACCTCGTCTCTGACGCAGAAGCCCGCGAACTCTATACTATGTGCGTATCCGTGTATGAAATGCACCATGACGGTGGTACTCACGGGCCACGCACCTCACATCGCGCAGCTTCTTCTCCGGCTGCCACTTCTTCATACCCTGTTTCGACCCCAGCTACGACACATATGAGGCGCTCATGGAGCGCACGCCGTGGACGTTCGACTCGATCCTGGCCGTCGCGAGCAAGATCCGCAGCGGGACGGGCCCGCTGAGCCCCACGTTCTACAAGTGCCTCGAGGAGGCGCAGGGCATCGCGCGGTCGTCGCTGTTCGGGCCTGTCGTGCGTAAAGAGGCGGTGCAGGGCATGCTGCTGCTCGCGGCGTGGAGCACGAACGGGTGGCTGCCCAGCGGGCACGCGATGCGCATGGCGCTCGACCTTGGGCTGCATCGCGCTCTCGAGAAGCTCGCTGACCACGAGAGCGCGAAGAAGCGCACGGAGGAGGAGCGCATCCTCGGTGAGCAGCGGACCATGCACCCTCCCTCTGTGCACCCGGTTCGACGCAACCGCGCCTCCCGCCTGCTCGTCTTGCGCCTCGGCGCTCGTGAATGTTGCGCCCCCGTCGAGGGTCATGAACACGCGGGGCGATGCGCGCACGCACAAGGTGAGCTTTGTGTCGATATTCTTACCGTATTATTGCAGTCCCTCTCGCGCGAAAGCAGCGTTCTCGGCCGTACGTCCATAGCAGCCCATGTACTCGCGCGAGCCTTATGCAAATATATACATGATCGTCCGCGCGCGTCATGCGCTCTATCCGGACAGACGCGTTCCACGCGGTCACTGTCTTTGACTATCCGCAGCGCACTGCCTGGCGTTTCCGTTGCCGCGTGATGTGTGAGCCCATCCATGTGCACCACAGCGTCCGCGCTGAACTCACGCCGAGGCACCCGACCCGCGCGCGCCACCGCACTCAGTCTGCGCTGCCTGTAGCGATCCCCGTCATGCCGCGCGCGTTGACGCGTCAAATTGGTACGCAGGCACACAATGCGCGACCGCGTTCGTGACGTCCCCGCGCCCTCTCGCATGTCTCTCACGCACCCGCGCTCTGTTCTAGGGGAGGCCGCTGCCCGCCAGTCTCGACGCTCTCATGGCGCGCTCTCGCGCGGTACACCTTTGCACGCTCACTCGGGCACAAGCACCTCACGCGTCTCTCATCCAGTCACTTCTTAGCGCGCGGGCATCGACTCCCCGCAATGTTCGACTTCGACCGGCGCACTGCCGCTGCGCTGCATCAGGCCGCCACGGCACAGGTCAGCAAAATACAAAGCGAAATATATTGTATAACAGCAGACGGCCAGCGCGTACAAATGGCGACCACACAGCGCGACGCATCAGCACAGCACGAGAGCGCAAAACGCGCGCGCAACTTACCCATGACAGACCTAGCCCCGGCGGCGGCGGCGGTTGCGGTAGCGGCGGCGGCGGCGGGTCATCCAATACCGGGTGGCGCGCTGCGTCCGCGGGCAGGCCAACGACGTGTGTCCCGCTACCACAGCGTGAAGGTTGGCAGCTAACGAGGCGCGGACGACGGCGCGTCAGTGACTGATCATACAGCGCGGGACAGCGCGGACGACATACCATGGACAACGCACCAACAGCGGCGACACCGCGAAAGCGCGGGCAATAGCAAAGACCACACCACGACGCACAACAGCTGCTGACTGCCGTCCCTCCCTGTCCCCGCTCGACCTTTATATCGCGCTCTGCCGTGCACTTCCCACGCACGCCAGTAGTGACGCGTCGCGACCGTATCCGCACCGGTGGCACGGGCGCCCGCGCGCTCGCGTATCTGCTCGTCAGGACAACTAGAACGCGAGAACGCGAGGACGCGGGGCGCCGAAACGCTGCGGCGTCCGTCCGCGTCTTCTCGTCCATCCACGCTCGCTCGCTACGGCGCGGCCGTGTGCCCGACGCGCCATGCGCGCACCGCACGGTCGAGCCCGCGTGCGTCCTGCAGGCTGACCGTCGTGGCTGTCGACGGCGGGCGCGCGCCGCGGCCAAACCGGCGCGCTGCTGCTGCTTTGTTGCGAGCAGTCGCGCGCAGCCCATCTCGACGCGCAATGCACCGCGGGGCCCGGGGCCCGTTGGTAGCGACGCATCAGCAACATTCAGCCATCCATTCCCCGCGCTGACATCGTAATGTCACGCCCTTTCGCACGGCGTCGCGTCCCAGCCCGTGCTTGCTGAAACCCACCCGTACGTACGCCGTCGCACGCTAACGGGACGCCCGCGCCCCTCGCGTACCTGTGCATCCTGGCAACAAGGCCAGGAAATGGCGACGACCACAGCAGTCGTACGCCATGCTACATACCAGCACCCTCGCGCGGGTGCGTTCTTCGCACGACCCGATCCACGGAAAGCCCATCAGGACCAGAGACCGGTCGGCTAAAGTGCACAGGGGCGCGTCGCGACGCGCGGTCACCATGGTCCTGTCTTTCCGCTGCAATCGCGGCGTAACGGTACCGTTTACCAGGTGCGGCGTCCTGTCTTGCCGTCGCCGAGATGTTCCGCAGAATGCTGACGGCAAGGATCGAGAGCTCGCAGCGTCCCAACATGGATAATTGACACTCAGGACATTTCGATCTGCAAATATATTTGGTTCCTACTGTGTCCTGCTAATGCTGCGCGGGCATTCGCGATCCACGGGACGTGGAATAAAACGAAAGCCTTGTAACGGCCGCAGTGCGGTGATGCGGCGCTGATACTCACGATTGACGACACGCCGCGACCGCATCACCGGCCCCTGGCACGCGCGACGCGAACGCGAACACGTCCTCGGCCCGATTATCAAGAACATGTATCCTTGGCGGCCCGCTATGTCATGCGTAGCCGGTCGCGCGCTCGCAATCGACCCGCGTCGAGCTCGCAACGCGGGGCAGCTCCGCGTCCCGCGTTCGAACGGCGCGTTCGCGTGCCTTATGGTCGCGCGCGCGTTGCCCCTCCGCCCGCGCAACTGAGCGGGCACTGGACCATTCGCGATTGCGCGACTCGGCAGTAGGGCAAGGGCGGAGAATGATTCACTGCGAGAATACTGAGTATTGTATCGCGCGATGCTGCGGGGCACCACTGACGGGCGGCGGCGTGCAGATGCCGCCAGCAGCGTCGCAATTGATCCGCACAAGAGCTGTATCGCGCGGCGCACCCGGAATGGCATCGAGCGTGAGGGCATGTTGAGACACCCTGCGGAGTGCATGCGAACCCCGCTCGTGGTACGTCCGAACAGCCCGCAAGACCCGCAGCGGCACGGGCCCACTGAGCCCTATGTTTTACAAGTGCCTCGAGGAGGCACAGGGCGTTGCGCGCTCATCGCTCTTTGGGCCCGTCGTGCGCAAGGAGGCGGTGCAGGGCATGTTCCTGCTCGCGGCGTGGGGCACGAATGGCTGGCTGCCTAGCGGGCACGCGATGCGCATGGCGCTCAACCTCGGGCTGCACCGCGCGCTCGAGAATCTCACTGACCACGAGAGCGCGAAGAAGCGCATGGAGGAAGAGGAGCGCGCGGAGGAGGAGGAGCGCATCCTCGGTGAGCAGCGGACTGTACACCGTCCTACGCGTCGGCGGAAGGACGGCACGTCGATCGCGGGCGCCCGGTCGACGCACTCGCCCGCCCTTGCTCTGCTCTGTCGCTCTCGCTTTGCGCTCTTCTGCCCGCATCTGTTGCTCGCAGCCCGTCTTCTGTGGCTATTCCCTCGCTCTTTGCACCCGGTTCCGCGCAATCGCGCTTCCCGCCCGCTCGCCTTGCGCATCAGCTCTCGTGAATATTGCGCCCCCCCTCAAGATTAATGTACAAACCGCATAGCGCGCGCACATGCATCAGGTGAGCCTTACCTCGATATTCCTACTGTGTTCTTGCAGTCCCTCTTGCGCGAATGTAGCGTCCTCGGTTGTATGTCCGTAGCAGCCCATGTACTCGCGCGAGCCTTATGCGAACATATACATGATTGCCCGCGCGTCATGCCATCCGTCCAAAGCGACGCGCTTGATGTGGTCAATATCATTCAGTAGCCGCAGCCCGCTCCCTGTCGTTTACATTTCCGCACGATGTGCAGGCCCATCCCTGTGTACAACAGCGCGCACACTGAATCCACGCCAAGGCACCAGCTCGCGCGCGCCACGGCGCTCGGTGTACGCTGCCCATAGCGATCCTTGTCATGCCGCGCGCGTTCACGCATCAAATTTGTACGCAGGCATGCCGGTATTACAACGCGCGACCGCGTTCGTGGCATCCCCGCACTCTCCCGCACGTCTCACACACACCCGCGCTCTGTTCTAAGGGAGGCCGCTGCCACCAATCTCGACGCTCCCATCGCGCGCTCTCGCGCCGTGCACCTTCGCGCACTCACGCGGGCGCACGCATCTCACGCGGTGCTCATGCAGCCGCTTCTGACCACAAGCGTATCGACTCCCCGCAACTTTCGACTTTGACCGGCGCGCTGCATCACGACGCCGCGGCACAAGTGAGCAAAATACATTACAAGATATACCGTACGAGAGCAGACGGCCAGCGCATACAAATGGCGACCATACAGCGCGATGCATCAGCACGGCACGAAAGCGCAGAACACGCGCGCGACTTACCCATGACAGACACAGCCCGGCGGCGGCGGCTGTTAATGCAGTACCGAGTGGCGCGCTGCGTCCGTGGGCAGGCCAACGACGTGCGTCCTGCTACTACAATGTTACGGCCAATAGCTAACGAGCCACGGACAATGGCGCGTCAGCAACTGATAATACAGCGGAAGACAATGTGGACGACATACCACGGACAACAGTCCAACAACCACGACGCCGCGACGACCCGACAGTTGAACATTAAGCATCGGCATGGGCATGCACGCGCCCCGGCGGAAATTCGACCACCCACCACAGGCCCCGCAAACGCACCGTCGGGGAATGCGGAATGCGGAATTAGATGCAGCAGGTAGGGAACGGAAGCGTAGGCAATAGCAAAGATAACGCCAGGACGCACGGTTGCCGCCCCTCCCTGTCCCCGCTCACCTCGTATACCTCGTCCTGGTGTGCCCGTCCCACGTCCACGTCCGTCCGCCTGGTCCGCCGTCGCACGCTCGCACGCTAGTAGCGTGCAGGGACGCGCCGTGTCCGTATCCGCACCGGTGGCACGGGCGCCCGCGCGCTCGCACGCTCGCGTATCTGCTCGCCAGAACAACCAGCACGCGAGAACGCGGGGCGCTGAAATGCTGCGACATCCGTCTGCGTCCTCTGGTGTATCCACGCTCGCTCGCTACGGCGCGGCCGTGTGCCCGCGCGGCAGAACCGACACACCGTGTGCGCGCTGCACGGTCGAGCCCGCGCGCGTCCCGCAGGCCGGTCGTCGTGGCTGTCGATGGCGGGTCCACGCGCGCACAGCGGTCAGACTGACGTGCGCTGCTGCTGCTGTATTGCGAGCGGTGACGCGCAGCGCAGGGCGCGGGGTCTGTTGGTGGCGACGCGTCAGCGACATTCCGGTATCCATCCGCCGCGGCCTTTCGCATGGCGTCAGCGGCCCAGCGTCCGGGCCCGTCTCTGGATCTGCCCTGCCCGTGTGTACGTACACTGTCGCACGCTGACGGGACGCGTCAAGAGTGCCCGTGTTCCGCGGGTATTCGCGCATCCTGGCAACGACGCCAGGAGATGGCGATGACCACGGCAGTCGTACGCCATGCCGCGCTGTGCTATGTACCCACACTCTCGCGCGGATGCGCTCTCCGCACGATCCAGAATGCGCGGCCATGTTCCTGATCCATGGGAAGCCCATCGGGACCAAAGCACGTCGCGACGCGCGGTCACCGTGGTCCCATTCTCCCGGTGCGATCGCAACGTAACGTTGCCATTCACCAGGTGCGGCGTCTTGCCTTTCTGTCACCGAGATGTTCCATGCAACACTGACGGCAAGGATCGAGAGCCCGCAGCATTCGGACATGGATAAATGACACTTACAGGTGCATAGGACATTCTGTACTGCAAATATATTTTGTTCCTATGCTACGCGGGCACTTGCGATCCACGGGACGTGGAATAGAATAACAGCCGTGCAATGTCCACAATGCGGCAATGCGGCGCTGATACTCACGATTGATGACACACCATGGCCGCATCACTGGCACGAGCGACGCGAACATACGCGAACGCGTTCACGGCCCGATTATTAAGAATATGTAGCCTCGGCGGCCCACTATGTGATGCGTAGCCGGTCGCACGCTCGCAATCGACCCGCGTCGAGCTCGCAACGCGGGGTAGTGCCGCATCCTGCATTTGACCTCTCAATTCTGTCGTCCGATTTATCAATCTCGCAATCACTGGCAATCATGCGTCGAGAGCCCTCTGCAACTCAGCTACATGCTTGCTACCGATCTGCACAAAAAGCGATGATGAACCAGAACAAGAAAAGATGGAACAAAGTGTGCAGTCGGGAGGAATTTGAAATCGCGTGCTATATTGACATTTGCCGAGCGATGGGATGTGAGCGTGGGAACTGCAATTGCCGGAATTGGAATCAGACCAATTCGGAATCCTTGCAACCATCAGGAAGATTCTCGGAAATGATCCGTAAATGTGTGGCAACTTGCGGGTTGAAATGACTTGTGAATCGGAGCAGAGCTCACCACTTACCATGGCCACCTTCATGCAAGTCTTGTCGTTGACCATCCACTGTTCACGCTAAAGTCTGTCTTCTCTGTCTTTGGGAACTACTAGTACCAGCAGCACCATGTCGAACATGGCTCGGAGATGGCCCCGATTCCGGGCTCTGGCCAGTTTACTTGCCACAATAGTGTCGATGTATTCTCAGGTGTGTACTCACTTGCTGTGACCAGACTACGGTTTGCTTCGAAGTTCACACCCAGTCAAAAGCCGACCAGCGCGCTCGCGTGTTCAGCCAAAGCCCGCGCATGGACACGCATGAGCGCAGGATGCTCGGAGAATGCGCGGTTCGAGTTTCGCACCTATTTGTGCACTTGCGCCTTGCCAGGAACCTGGTACACTGCCCGGAAGAGGCAATCGGGAGTGCGCAGAGTTTCATCGATGCTGTCTCTGGTTCGAGATGACACGAGATTGACAGGTGTTGACAGCCAATTAGTTTGCAGTGACGGGCTATGTGTCGCGACTTGAGGTCAAGCGACAGGGAGATATCTAGAAGCGAGGGGCGTCCGACTGGTTCTCACCGAAGCGATGGTGAGCGAGGCTCAAACCTAAGGCTAGGGACAAGAAATGTATTAGTTAGTAAAGGGTAAGTAAGGATACAAGTGAGGGCTTACTGACCTAGGGACAAGAGGTCGAAACTGAGGTCCCTAGGGCAGCAGAGGCCGGTTTATATACATGGGGAGATTAGGGCAGGCTGTGCGCGTTGGTCCGTGCGCAGCTGGTCCGTGCACAGCATGCCGACGCGGCCCTGGGGGCCGGTGAGTCAGAGCGGCTGTGTCAGCGGAGCCCGAGCTGTGCCGTGCGCTGCCGCCCCATCTAATCTAATCGTACAGTAGA